>NC_069499.1:1241241282-1241403782 GCF_027579735.1 Bombina bombina
GGCCAAAAAGCATAATCACGCAATATTTCATACGTGAGTTTGGCACCGCGATGACCAGATGTGGGAGCATCATGGGCATGTTGAAGCATTAGACCTCTGAACTTGGTGGGTACTACCCACTGTTGGATGCCAGTTTTGGAGGTTCTAATTAACAAACCATCCTGTAATTTGAATTGTGATTTAGATTTTATTAAGATTCTCAGATCTTCTTTGCCAATATAATCATCTTTTGAGATGGGGTTGCTTTCAGGATCTTCTATGTGTTTATAGAAGATGCCTACAATGGGGTCTTCTTTTTGACTAGTGATCAGGTCCTCACTAGGAGAATCCTGACTCCATTGTACCAAGTTAGGCTCACTCTGTTGTTTTGCCTGGTTTCTGGTAATGGCTTCTACCTGAATTGCACCCATTAAGTGTTCAATATTAAGGAGTTCTCCAGTTATGGCTCCTTGTTTGGCTAATGAGTCCGCAAGGTCATTGCCTTCCTTATCAGGACCTAAAACTCTGGAATGACCCTTGGTCTTTTTCCAGTGTATGGTTAAATCATTGGATACTACCAGATTATCAATCTCGCAGAACAATTTGCCATGCTTGACTGGTTTGTTATTGCTTTTCTGCATGCCATTTCTTTTCCAAGTTGGCAGGTATTCAACAAAACTGTCACGCACATAATTTGAGTCAGTTATGATCACAAATTCATGAATACCATGTTCAATAGCCATTTCAATGGTTTTGAAAACAGCAGTTAGTTCTGCAACTTGACTGGATCTTGGTCCAATGTTGAAACCTATAGATATATTTGGGAATCCATTTGCCCCAGTTATACCAATGCCAGCGACTAATCTGCGCTCATTATCAATAGTGGCATGGTAAGAACAACCATCAACATACACCCAAGGTAATGTTTGGCAATTTTCCTCATTGTACATTTTATATGGGGAAAGCAATTGTTCCTCCAGAAAATCATCTTCTGATAATTCTTCCCCAGGATCTCTATCAGTACAGTCGTGGAGCTCAGCAAGTCCTTGTGCGACTGGATTCTTTTTATTCTGCTTGTAGCGAATTTCTAATGGCCAGCCTTGCAAGGAAAGAGTCCACGCTGTTATGCGGCTATTAGACAAATTCCCATCTCTTATTCTCTCACTTTGCAAATATAGCAAAGGCTGGTGGGCCGTTTCTACAATAATTTTCTCGCCCTGTATATAGCTGCGGAAATTTTGTAGAGCCCATACAGTAGATAAGAGGGCTTTTTCGCAATCGTTAAACTTTATTTCTACTGGGGATAGATTTTTGCTCGCATAAGCAATGGCTTTGTTCAAATTATCATGCTTTTGGTATAACACAGCACTCATGCTTATATCTGTGTAACCTGTCTCTAAGAAGAAAGGTTTACCACCTTCAGGGTACGCTAAGCAAGGTGCTTGAGTGAGTTTTCTCTTCAGCTCTCTGATGGCTGTCTCTTGAGACTCACCCCAGTGCCATTTCACATCTTTCTTTAGAAGAAGTAGTAGTGGTTTAGCTAATTCCGCATAATTATCAATGAATTTGCGAGAATAATTCGTCATACCCAGGAATGATCTCAATTCCTTTAAGTTAGTTGGGTTTTTAGAATTCACTATAGCTTCCACCTTTTTCTTCTGGGGATTTAATCCATCAGAGGTAACTTCATGTCCCAAGAAGTTTACACGAGTGCGGCACCATTGAGCTTTTTGCAGGGATAATTTGACACCTGCCCTTTTAAGTTGGCTGAGGACATGTTTAAGTTCTGTGATGTGTTTTTCAAAGTCTGTGCTTTTGATTAAAACATCATCAACATAAGATAAGGTCCCCCTTTCCAGTGCGTCAGGCATAGCCTTATGCATGAATACAGCAAATTCATGTCCAGAATTTATGTATCCAAATGGAAGTCTCTGGAATGCATATTGGACCTTTTGGAAGGAGAATGCTAGCTTATATTGGTCCTCTTCATGTACCTTTATGGTCCAATATCCCTGTGCACAATCAATGGCAGTGAATATTTTGGATCCTTGCATTTGTGCTAGGCACTGGTCAATGTATGGTACAGGCCAGCCAGACATGTATACTCGTTTGTTTAGCTGTCTTAAGTCAGCACACAAACGCCATTGTCCATTGGGCTTAAGGACACCTAGAATAGGATTATTATAAGAGCTGTGCACCTGTCTGATAATACCTCTTTCTTCCAAATTCCTTATGATCTCTGCAAGAGAATCATATGAGGCTAAGGGAAGTCTGTATTGTTTGACAAATACAGGTGGTGCATCGGGATCTGTTTGTATTCTTGCAATGTGCAAGTCTGTAGTACCACAGTCATAAGAATCCTTAGCAAAAATATCCTTGTACTCCATCAGGAGTTCTCGCAGCTGTTGGCGTTCATCATCGCTGGAACAGCCATTAGCTAAGGATATTTGCTCTTCGACTATTTGCTGAAATCCTGGAAAGATTTCAGGCTGTCCTATTTCATAGGCTTCTTCCAGTCTAGAGGTGAGATCCCCTTGATTATAATTTACATTGCTCCCATGACTCTGGGTATTGGGGTAATCTTGCTGTTTGATTGGCTGATCAAACACTAGAGAGGCTTCTTCAATTTTACAGATGCCTTCCTCTGAGCTGAAGGGATAAATAGACTGAATATTAAATAGACCCTCTGGCATAGATGCAAAGGATTGTTCTATTAATTGTTCTTCAGTTAGGTATCCTTCAGGTATTAGCCCAATTACATTATTCTGGAATCCAAAAGTGTAATAACTTGATTCCAGTGCATATCCTATGGTAGTTCCCTTGGATAATGTTATATCCTGTGGGGTCATGTTATGCACAATAATATTTATTGGAACAGTTCCAATATTCACCATAGGAGTGTAGGTTACTGAGACACCCAGATTTTGTATTCTATGGGAGAGGCAAATCAGTGTTTCAGAAGTTTTTAATTTCTGACCTCTCTTTACCTGTAAGGGTAAAAGAAATTTATCAGCCCCAGCAGGAATTATGACATCGCTAGATACCTGCATATTCACAGCATATGGCAATTGCTGGTTTGATTTCAGGGCTGCATTTTCATCCTGAAATACTTCAGGGTCCCCCTTTAACCTGCTCCAGAGGCAAGAATTAATCAAATCTATTTGTATGGCATATCTATGTAAGATATCATTGCCAATGTATATTTGATTATGGGGAGTATTTAAAACTAAAAACAGGTGCTTCACTGACTTATTTCCTATAGAGATAGATAATAAGCACTTAGCGGTGATGTTATAGCTTTCAGACCTGTCATCCAGGTTGCTGACACTGTGGTCTTGGGGAGAAAGATATTTAATCACTTTAGGTTCAGCTATCTGCGCTAATAAACCTTCGCTTATATAGCTAGCTTCCTGTTTTAAGTTTATTTTAGCATACTCGGTTTTACCAAGGTCATGCACTTGTATAGGGATAAATAGATCCTCTTTAACTCTCTCAATCCCTGTGAGGTATTGAGTGTGGCCTCCCCCCTTAGGGATTTTATGATCCCCCTTGTGGAGTGATATGGTTAGTACATCGCCATCTAGGGAAATATTCGCTATCTTTCCAGGCGAAATTTTAAAAGTATTACCATCAGAGCCACTAAAAGGAGTCTGATCGTCTATTTGTAGAATAGTGATTTCAGGTGCAGAGTTATTCCTGAAATGAATCTCCACAGCATCTGGTTTCTCTTCCACCACGTGACAGCTATGTCGGGCGTGAGATATACCAGATTTTTCATAATTGATAGGCCGTTTAACTTGCGACCAAATTACATTATTTATGCAATCAATTATGGTGCTTAATCGTTTCAGGAGATCACTACCAATAATTAAACGATCAGTTGGCAGATCCACTATAATGACAGGGTGTCTTATGACCCTGTTCCCCAATTTAAATTTTAACCAGGCAGTACCGTCAACTTTTAGGGAGTCACCCCCAACACCTATTAGAGAACCGTCAAATTCTTTTATTTTAGGTTTGTGGGGTGTTAGCTCATTTAGCTGTGTGTAGTATCTGTGGGATAGGATAGTTGCCTGTGACCCAGTGTCAATTAATCCCCTGATAGGGTTGGAGACTGAATCTTGCAGCTCAACTAGTACATAATATCTTCCTGCAGTTTCTATCATTTCACACATAAAATTTGCATTCTCATACATTTGTGGGCTTCGCCACGTATTACCTGAGTTTGCCATGCTTTCCGATGCAGAAGAAGCTTCATACCTACCTGTTTCCTCTATGACAGGGTCGGCTGGATTCTTTTGTACTGCATCTGTGGAAACAAGGTTAAGAGAGAGCTGCAAAGGAAGAGATTTGTTAACTTTTTCCGGCTGATGTCGCTCATTGTCACAGCTAATTTGTCCGTTTCCGGTCTGTGGGGAGATAACATAATTAGTATCATTGATATTTATTACTACATTTTGTATATCTCTCCCCTCCCCTTCAGGTGATACTGCAGTATTTATGACTGTGCCTGTGGTCCACTGCTGACCACTGGCTGTACCCCTAAAAAAGTATTGTTCGGTTGCTGAGCCGTAGATTTTTGACTCATATTAGCGATTTGTTCACTCAACCGATTTAATTGGGTAAACAGCATATCTACCTGATTGTACAAATTACCTCTACCCCTGGGCCTATCTCTTGGTGCCCCATTGTACTGATTCCTGGACCATTGGGTTCCCTCAGAATCAGGGCCACTATTTCTATTCTGGCGTGGTTGCCCCTGGGGTTCAGCTTGTTCAGTATTAATATTTTGGGAAGCATTATATACCTGGGGTGTCTGGTTACCCTGAGAATATCTTCGCCGTTTATTGTATCTACCCTTGCGCGGATACCAATTATTTGGTGAGTATTCTCTTTGTGAGTAATTATTCACCTGATTATGTCCCCCACTTTGGTTATAGTCTCCCTGCGCCTCAACCTGTGTAGGGGGAGGGGCAGAATTAAACCTCTGTGGAGATGGCCTGTTTTGACTGGCCACCTCTGCATAAGTTCTCTTGTTAGACTCCACATTGAGGGGTTTAGGTGACACCCTAGTTTCTGCTACAATTTTGGGTTTTGATTCCTTTTTAACCCCCTGCTCACTGGACTGCTGAATAGAGTATAATTTTGTACTCTCTTTGATCAGCCATTCCAATGAGCAGTCCTCATCAAAATCTCTAGCTAAGTTAATTTTGATGGGTGTAGGCAGTGCTTCAAAAAATAAATTTACAAATTCTGAGCCGTCAAATTTGGGATTATCTTCAGCCATACTGTACGCATTTTTCAATACAGAAAGGAATTCGATTGGACTCTGATTCGCACGACACTTTAAACCATATACCGCTATCTTCGCGGCAGTTTTAGTGCAATATTGCCCGAATTCTTTTCTGCATTGTCGTTTTACCCCATTCCAGGAATGAATATTCATATCCTTTAGTGAGGCAAAGAATTTGTGATGCTTACTGTCAAATACCCAAGGTAGAAATTCAATTTTCAATTTCTCACTTGTAACATTCATTATAGCTAACGCATTTTCAAAAGCCTGTAAATGATCAATTACAGATGTTGTTCCCTTATTGGAGAATATAGGTACTGCGCGTTGTACGAAGGTGATTATTTTATGGGAATCATAGACTTTATCAGACTTATTTTGGGACTCTCTGTTAGAGTTTCCCTCCCCCGCATCAGCTGCGCTACAGCTGTCCTCTGGATTTACATCCTGAGGGGATTGTCTATTTGGGAAATCTACTTCTGACCCGTTAGGGGTCATTTGTCTATGTTGTTCTATATATTTTCGTACCTCGTCCCTGACGCGTTCGCTAAAGGAGTTAGCATTATCTGTATTATTCTCATTGCTAATATAGGGGTTTTCATTATGGCGATATGACCTTTTTAAATCGCTTAGTTCTCTCTGGCTTTGCGCAAGCTGTTTATTTAAATCTTGTATCTGCGCGATTAAGTCCATATTGTGCTTATCTAAGGTGGCTAGGTTTTGGGCAAATTCATCCATTTTATTTTTGGCTATTTTTAAACCCTCTTCGCGTCTGCGCGAGGAACGAATACTATTTTCTAGCTCCTGTATTTGCAATCGTTTGTCTGTGACACAAAACGACATTTCGTCAATTATGCATATTAAAAGGGGCCAGGATTTTAGTATTAGTTCGTCTCGCTTTTTGGGAGCTTCGCATTGATTAATCATTAATAATTCCTGGAAGAATTCATTCTCTTCATTCCACATATTATTATTAACGGTAATATTTTTAGCCCTAGTTTCAAGCATATCCATAAAATCATTTAATTCACCCGCAATATTAAACTTCCCTTTAAGGTAACTTAAGATATCTTTCTTAAGGACCTGACCTTTAGTAATAGGTATGGTTATGGGACCAATTTCATTGCTATGTATAGAATTAAATGAGTCACTTCTGGCTACAGACATTATTGTATTGGTTTAGTATTTATTTAACTAAAATGCTAATACAATTTTTGCCAATAAAAAGAGAGAAAAAATTTTATATTTAAAAAAAAAAAAAAAATATTATTAATTTTGAAATATGAAAAATTAATATTCCGAAATATGAAAAATTAATATTTTTGATTAACTTTGAAAATATGAAAAATTAATATTTTTGACTAATATTGAAATATGAAAAATTAATATTTTTATTAATTTTTCAAAATTAATCTTTAATAATATTTCAAGATATTAATGTCAATCTCGAAATATGAAAATTAATATTTCAACTTTTCAAAAAAAAATATATCTTCAAAATATTAATATCGAAATATGAATTTTTTTTTTTTTTTTTTTTTTTTTTTTTCTCTTTTATAATAATTTCTGTTTACTTACAAATATATTATATCAATTATGATGGATATTATTAAATCTCATGCAATGCCTCCAATTATTATGTCAGTATATTTATGAAAATCTTAGCAGTGCTATCCAAATAATATATATAAGTTTATGGCAGGGTTATAAACACAATACAAAGAAATAGAAACCCTTATCAACCATGCACCTACTAGACCATACAATTAATATAAATATCTGAATTCTTTTATTTAGTTAATATCCATAAACATATTGAACTATATTTGCAATAAAAGGAAACTAAATAAAAGTTTATATGCGTTAGAACCAACTCTTAAGATATGCTATTCTTCTTACAAAACCCAGAACAATATACCTTCACAATTCAGCCTTATTTATTTAACACAATGGGACTAAAAACCTTTAACATCCAAGCAATACAATTCTAAACAGTGTTTATAAAACAATAGGATAAAATATATATTCTGCTATTTAACTGCAATTTATCCTAATACAAAATTAACCGACAATATCAGAACTTGTATAGATGAGTTACTTAGCCAATTCAGACACAGATTTGAACAATACCTAGGCTTATAACTACCAATTTAAAATACAATATACTTCACCAATTTTGAACCAATTCGTAGCGGTCTTTAGGTCATCTCATTTGAAAGAAGGTTTTTGCACAAATCAAGGATAAGTTTTAAGCTCCTTGCTGAAGTGAACTTTTTTTTTTTTCAGGTATATCGCAGCCAAAATCAGATCACTAATTTTCAACAAGTTACAGACAACTCTCCCTTGTGCATTCAACACTCCCATTATATAATCATTGATGACATCATGTGGGTGGCACTACGGGAGCTGACCTTCCCATTGGTTATCTGGGAAGTCTAAATCGGATTGGCCCTTGGAAATTTCATTTTTAACAGCCAGAAAGAACCTTCTGGCTGTAGTTCTCGCAACATAACACCAGGTGGCAGCATACAGTACAACATAGCAATACAATACAGCATTTCTGACATTTTTAAGCAAGTTAATTTTTTTTTATAAAATGGTTATTTAATCAGATCACACTCTCTGCATTAATCATATATAACCCCAATTACAGATGGTTAATATTAGGTTATTTTTTCTGATTATTCTGATACCAAATATGTTATATTATTAACATTTTATTATATTAAGGTAATTTAATACTGCTAATTAGTAGCTTAAAATGCATTACAATTTTATCGGTATCCTGGCATTTATATGTGAATAATAGCTTATTTTTAATTCAGTATTGTACTGTATTCCAAGTGAATCCTGTCTATGTAGATCTGAAATAAGAAAATAAATGTTAATAATCACTTCTCTTCAGGTCCATAAACATCTATTCATGTTTTTAAACACACAGAGGCTAAGTAAGATCTTTTGTGTTTTCAAAACATATACATCATTTCTATGTATATCTGAATTTATTTCCTATATAAATATCCCCTGCAGCAATCATCCACCTAATACAATGTGCTTAATTTTAATATATATATATCATGAATCATACTGTAAGTCATTTGTCTTCACTGTATTATCCTAACATTCTAACTTTTCAGTAACTTCAGTTGCCAGACTTTTTGTCTCATACTCACCACATGGGGTCAATCCATGAGGAGTTGTAAGAGTCTTTAAAACAGCATATTTCCTGTTTAGCCAGCAGTGCAGATGAGTATTTGATTTTATTTGTGTCACCTTCCCCCAAGAGGGGTTTTTGCAGTAAGTCTTCAAATAGAGATTCAGTGAGATAGAACTGTTGTATCACACGTGTCAAATTCCAAAGGGGTCCTTGAACACATTCTTTTCTCACCTCACCAAATGTTCTGAGGTTATAAAAATCTGCATATATAGTCAAATGAATAGGGTCACTGAGCTATTTCCTTTAGAAAAGAAATGTTTGTGTTTCAAAAAGGCTCTACTGATCGTCAATCCTGATAGACGTGTATTAGAAGCTGTGTTCAACAAACTCATGTTTAATTAATCCTGAGGTCTCATCTAACATATACAGTGTATAAAATATACATATATATATATATATATATATATACACATATGTAATATTCATCATAATATTTATATACTCTGACAATATATATATATATATATGTGTGTGTGTGTGTGTGTATATATATATATATATATATATATATATATATATATATATATATATATATATGTGTATGTGTGTGTATGTATATATATATAATGGGAGTGCAGAATTATTAGGCAAGTTGTATTTTTGAGGATTAATTTTATTATTGAACAACAACCATGTTCTCAATGAACCCAAAAAACTCATTAATATCAAAGCTGAATAGTTTTGGAAGTAGTTTTTAGTTTGTTTTTAGTTATAGCTATTTTAGGGGGATATCTGTGTGTGCAGGTGACTATTACTGTGCATAATTATTAGGCAACTTAACAAAAAATAAATATATACCCATTTCAATTATTTATTTTTACCAGTGAAACCATATATACATTTCTGACATTCAAAAACAAAACAAAAACAAATCTGTGACCAATATAGCCACCTTTCTTTGCAAGGACACTCAAAAGCCTGCCATCCATGGATTCTGTCAGTGTTTTGATCTGTTCACCATCAACATTGCGTGCAGCAGCAACCACAGCCTCCCAGACACTGTTCAGAGAGGTGTACTGTTTTCCCTCCTTATAAATTTCACATTTGATGATGGACCACAGGTTCTCAATGGGGTTCAGATCAGGTGAACAAGGAGGCCATGTCATTAGATTTTCTTCTTTTATACCCTTTCTTGCCAGCCACGCTGTGGAGTACTTGGACGCGTGTGATGGAGCATTGTCCTGCATGAAAATCATGTTTTTCTTGAAGGATGCAGACTTCTTCCTGTACCACTGCTTGAAGAAGGTGTCTTCCAGAAACTGGGAGTTGAGCTTGACTCCATCCTCAACCCGAAAAGGCCCCACAAGCTCATCTTTGATGATACCAGCCTAAACCAGTACTGCACCTCCACCTTGCTGGCGTCTGAGTCGGACTGGAGCTCTCTGCCCTTTACCAATTCAGCCACGGGCCCATCCATCTGGCCCATCAAGACTCACTCTCATTTCATCAGTCCATAAAACCTTAGAAAAATCAGTCTTGAGATATTTCTTGGCCCAGTCTTGACGTTTCAGCTTGTGTGTCTTGTTCAGTGGTGGTCGTCTTTCAGCCTTTCTTACCTTGGCCATGTCTCTGAGTATTGCACACCTTGTGCTTTTGGGCACTCCAGTGATGTTGCAGCTCTAAAATATGGCCAAACTGGTGGCAAGTGGCATCTTGGCAGCTGCACGCTTGACTTTTCTCAGTTCATGGGCAGTTATTTTGTGCTTTGGTTTTTCCACACGCTTCTTGCGACCCTGTTGACTATTTTGAATGAAACGCTTGATTGTTCGATGATCACGCTTCAGAAGCTTTGCAATTTTAAGAGTGCTGCATCCCTCTGCAAGATATCTCACTATTTTTTACTTTTCTGAGCCTGTCAAGTCCTTCTTTTGACCCATTTTGCCAAAGGAAAGGAAGTTGCCTAATAATTATGCACACCTGATATAGGGTGTTGATGTCATTAGACCACACCCCTTCTCATTACAGAGATGCACATCACCTAATATGCTTAATTGGTAGTAGGCTTTCGAGCCTATACAGCTTGGAGTAAGACAACATGCATAAAGAGGATGATGTGGTCAAAATACTCATTTGCCTAATAATTCTGCACTCCCTGTATATATAAATAAATAGAAGAAAAAATGAGTAGCTATACCTTTAACCAGCACTTGCTCATTGCGCAACCAATTGAAAAATATGTAGAAAACTTAGATACTAGAATCTGAGTCAGAGACCAAATACAAGATAAATTTACATCCTTCAATTGCCTATAATTAAATAACAAATGAAAATGAAAGCACTGAACACTCAAATAACATTAGTAATGTAAACCAAATAAGAGACCTGTGAAAAAACCCACAGATAAAGTCCTGCAGAGGTAGCTACCAATACGTTCCAGCAGAAAAAAAAGAGGAAAAAAAAGAGGGGTTAATCAATTGCAGTGTCAAGCCAGGCGATGTCAGCAATGTAATAAGCAGGCCATGGTTAGTATGCAAGGTTATTATGCAGTCCCCAGTGTTTTAAAGTTAAAGCCTTGTAATCCGATCACGGTATTGGTAAAACGATGTTACAGTCCATGGTAATGCAACCAAATGCAGGATAAAGATGTATGAGGTCGGTATACAGTGGGCGCTAGTGGCTAGAAGGTAGGTCAAGTTCGATGGTACAGTTCATATAGAGTCGTTATGGAGGGCTGTCAGGATTAGTAACAATACACGCTTACCAGCAACTTTGTTGCGGGAGTGACGTCTCACTTCCACCGCTATGCCGTTTTTTGCAGCAAGGATTGTTTGTCCGATCATCCACAGTGTTTCACCCTCTCGACTCTTAGCGAATCCGTTATGCCTTACCTAATGCCAAACAACGCGTCCAAACATTACCACGCTCACGGAGCTCCAGTGGGCGTGGAAAACACAACCGCTACACGTGTTTCACCCAAACTTGTGTTGTGATTGGGCTTCCTCAGGCATGTGATGTCATGTTATTTAAAGTCTGCCTTTTATTGAAATATATCCCAGGTGAATTAACTCTTCCAGTGCCTGTGTGAATACAACTAAACTGATTGCTCAGAAATTGTTTATAGTGATACATAATAACCGGATGACATTAATTCTATGGCAGCAATGGCATTGCCAGGATAACTAATTGCTAATAACAGAGTTAAACATGTTGCAAATAAACAGATATCTCTATTCATTAATTTCCAAACTATATAGCTGCACAATAAATATCTGCTGAGAATATCCAAAAATAGATTTATAACTAGCAGAAATGCAAAAGAATGTAACAAGTATGTCTATGACCTTTCCTCAAAATTAATAAAGGAGCAAAATATTAAACTTATCACTATTTGAACATGTATATATGCACTCTCAAATAAAGAACTCAAACTATTTTGCGACAACTATTAGGCACCCCCCATATAGGGTTTCAGTTACATAGGCATTTTTTTTATATATATAGTGTCATATTATTAGGGGTGGAAAATGCATGTGGATACTCAAGATAGGAAGGGAGCAAAATTTAGCTCTTCATTTAAACCTCCTGGTTGAACAGTATCCAGGTTGAATATCCACTTGCATTCTGCCTTCAATAATAAATTATGCCAAGCCAGTAAAATAAAGCAGAATTGCTTTAGACTTGATAAAGGAAGGAACTCTTCCGAAAGCTTGTCAACTTATAAATGTATATAGTTAGTCCAATAAAAAAAGTATCATTGCTCAATGCAATACTCTTGTTATTTTGAGAAATATATATATATATATGTGTGTGTGTGTGCAAAAAAAAAATAAAATATATATATATATATATATATATATATATATATATCTATGAATAAATAGAACATATTCTTCTATGTGAAGAAAATTGGAATGTGAAATATATTCATGTCAGGTTAGCACACTTGGGAGTATGGAGCTGTGTTTGCTCTCGAGTAGGGTTTTCCATAGACTTCTATGAGGGAACAGTGTGCAAAATCCTAAATTTGGCTTTTTACGTGTGTCGGGTTAGGCAGTGAGGGAAAACAGTTTACTTTCAACTCATAATATGAGCACAACCCGACGCACACAAACAACGTACTTCTAGCACAGTTGACGCTTGAGTGGGAGCAATAAATAGCTCCCCACTTGTAATCTAGCATTAAATAGGTCCTGGGGAGAAGACTGAAGTTTGTATGTGGGTCTTTTTTTTTTTTTGCTTAATTGCTGCATATAAAGGAGTATAATTTAATGTCTTGTTACCTAATGAGTAATCTGTATTTATGTCTTAGTTGTGTAGAGACCTGAACATCCTGTTTGTTTCAATATCTATAAAAAAAGCACTAACGTTCCTTAGCCCAAGGAGCAAAATATGTAACCTACGTTTTCAAAATGAAAATTGGGAGGGGCAGAGGTTCTAGCAAAGTTTTCTGACTAAGGGCTCGATTCATCAAAGCCCTACGGCTGCCGTAGTTTAACAAGCAGCGGTCACCAGACCGCCGCTTCCCTAACCTCTTTGCCACCTCTAAGGTGGTGAAATTCAATTTCCGCGGTCGAGTCTGACCGAGGAGATTGACAGCTCCTGCCCGCGTGTGATTGGCTGTGCGCGGGCAGGGGGCGAGATTGCACGAGAGTGCAAAATTGTGCTCGTGTGCAATGGTGATTACCTGCGGGTAATTTTGCCCCGCCACAGGCGAACTGAGGCGTACAGGGGCGCGTATATAAATCTAGCCCTAAAGCCTTTAAATAATAATTAAAAATAAGCTTTAAATGTACAGATTATCTGTTTCATTTGTGTTTACATTGATTTAACATATATTTTTTTTCTATACTAAAGTGGCACTGTTTTATATCCCTTTAATGTTCTTTTTACTAGTCAGGGAAGCACAACATATTTAAATATGCAAATTTTTTAGCAAACAGGGATGTTGTCTGTTAGGGTGTGACTAATTTTGGTGTGCTATTGTACACTAAACCTTGATATCTGATCTCTTCAGAGAATATAAATCGCATTCTCATGTAATCCTTTTGGCTTATAAAAATTTCTTTCTTCAGGTGGGCTCCCCGGAATTAGATCAGGTTCCCTACAGTAAGATAATGTCTCTTTGTTTGATAAATCCAAGTATACATTAAAAAAATAATGCGGTTTGCTTGTTCAAACACAGTTATTTTTCCTTTTATTTTAGGTGTGGGGTATTAGTCAAATTCATCCTTCATTATATCCTCAGAAACTTGAGTTACTGTTTACAATGACGGAAAAGACGTGGAAATGTACATACAGGGCTCTTTAGCCTCAGATTGCTCATTAATCACGCTCAATGTCATCTATATAAAGTTAGATAACAATAGGTTTAAATATAGGGTTAGATTTATTTCTGACTTCAATGCTGGGAAATAGAGGATAAACCCAGCTGAATATAACTATATAAACAGGCCAGAAATAAAAGTTGTGCAGGGAAAGACAGGTTAGAACAGATGGAGCCGCTCAAGTGTTAGTCAGTAAGCCACGACTATTTGGATAGTGTCTGGCACTTTAAGCCCATCTAGATGCATTAACTTTAACACAGATCAGAATTATTCATGCGCTCTGTAACTGCAGCTAAAAGGTAAAAATCATGGTTGGTTGTATTAAAATGCAATAAATACTTGTTATGTTTCATACCAGATCTGCATCTACAGGATCTACATCTGCTGTGGCCAAATATTCTATTAGAGAGGAAATTACAAGATTGTGTCACCAAGTTTCACTGTTAAGGAACCAGTAAGAATATTGATTAATAGTGTGTGTTTTTATACATGTATACTGTGTGTGTATGTGTGTGTATGTATGTATATGTGTATGTATGTATATATAATGTGGGACCCTGACTAATAATATTTTTTTTTCTATTTCTATAAAACCCCATAAAATTAAAGCCACTGTGATAGAAAGAATTAAAGGGATAGAAAGGTCATAACTGAAATGTACATTGGTGCATTTAATTTTGAAATGAGCATTTTTGCAATATACTTCCATTAGTAAAAATGCGTCTAGTAATTACACCACGCCTTCTTTAGAGGGCTGGCATGGTGTGTATTGCTTCTGTGAAGTCATACAAGCCGCCACTCTCTGAGCAGGCATGGTGTTTGAATACTGGTGCACGGCCCTCACAGGATATGTGCGTATTCCACAGAAAGAGTAATAGCTTTTACTAGAAGCATTTTTACAAGAGGAAGTATGTCATTTTTGACATTTCTAACCCTTTAAAAGGAACATAAAACTGCAAAAACATAATGTTTTAATTTGTTAGAGCATTTTAGGTAGGGGCTAAACACATAGTTAAAGTTAGCTTCAGAGCTGCAATGCACTTCTTGGAGCTAGCTGAACTCATGGTGAGCCAATGACGAGGCATATGCATGTAGCTTGCTCCTGGTAGTACATTGCTCTTCCTAAGCCTATCCAGGTATGCTTTTCAACAATGGTACAAATAAAACAAAGTAAATTGAAAGATCTCTTTAAATTACATGTAAAAGTTTGTTAACTTTTAAGTCCTTTTAATTTCTGTACTCCCATCAGTACCTTAAAGGGATAGGAAAGTTAACATTAAACTTGCATTATTCAGACAGAGCATGCATTAAATTCACTTCTTGTTTAAAATGTACTTTGTTGTCTTGGTATTCTTGGTTTTAAAATAATATGTACATATTCTACACTACTGGGAGCTAGCTATTGATTAGTGGCTACATACATTTGTCTCTTGTCATTGGCTCACCAGATGTGTTCAGCTAGCTCCCAGTTGTACATTGCTACTCTGAAGCAGGGGTTAAACACATAGTTATATACAAGCAATGAATGCAATAATAAAATGTATATAACATTAAGAAAAGAAAGTGCTAGTTTCCTCCGTTCACTTACATCAGCTACCACAGTGTTAACAGCTGTGCTAGTGGTTAAAGGGCAACTAAATAAAGTAACCCTGAGCTTCCAAGCATTTTCCTCAATGTGCCTCTGCTCACAGACCTTTTCAATGCATTAGTGCAGCACTGTAAGCAGAGGCACATAGAGGATAATGCTTCGGAGCTCACATTAGCGCAGTGCTGGTTGCTTCCCTGTAAACTCGGATGCAGATGCGCTGCTGCTGTCTGGGAAGCGTGACAGACAGACTACTACAGCGGGGACTATGGGGGGGGCTGGCACAGTTGCTGCAGTGTCACTGTTAGTGAGCAGGTTGTGCAGTAGTGCCAGGAGCATGAGACTAGACAGAGAAAGCAGATTGTGCAGTGGGATTTGATTTATATCTATTGCACTGGACTCGAGGATCTTATACACTAAATAGTTAAAATGTCTGCATGGTTTGCTAGGTGAGAGGAGGAGAGGCTGTGGGTATCAATGAGTATACTGGCAGCTGAGAGGGAAACTGCTTGTTACTGCTGGCTGTTATGAGTGAGCTTTGTCCATGACAGCCCCTTAAAGGAATAGTCTAGTCAATTAAAATGTCATGATTCAGACAGAGCTGGCAATTTTAAGCAACTTTCTAGTTGACTCCTATTATCAATTTTTCTTTGTTCTCTTGGTATCTTTTTTTTTTTTAATATAAACTTAGGAGCCGACCCATTTTTGGTTCAGCACCTGGGTAGTGCTAGCTTAATTGGTGGCTACATTTAGACACCAATCAGAAAGTGCTACCCAGGTTCTGAACCAAAAATGGGCAGGCTCCTAAGCTTTACATTCTTGCTTTTTAAAATAAAGATACTAAGAGAATGAAGAAAAATGTATAATAGGAGTAAATTAGAGAGTTTCTTAAAATTGCCTGCTCTATCTGAATCATGAAAGGTTAATTTTGACTAGACTTTTAAAGGAAAATAATGTTGTACAGGGGAACTACGCTGTTGAGCTGTGATACTGACAAGGCAGTGTGCTCTATAAGAGCTACAATTGGTTGTATAGCCTGGCGTGTTTTATTCAGACACCACAACCGCAGACACAGCACATCTAACTGCAGAATTGTGAAAGCAGCATTCAAATTTGTTTATCATATGAAAAATGCTTGCGAAATTAGCAAATAATGTAAATGACTGTCACGTGCATGACGGACAATAGGAACTTTCTGAATGATTTCTTTTTAGCCATTTTTTGTGTAGGTTTTTTCTCTTCTATGTACAAGCAGACATCTTAGAGGAAACGTATGCAATGCTCACTACAAAATATTACTGCCAGCATGTCCCTTCCTCAAACTTATATCCCTTTTAAAGGGCCACTAAACCCAAAATCTTTCTTTCATGATTCAGATAGAGAATAGAAATTTAAACAACATTACAATTTAATTCCATTATTTATTTTGCTTCATTTTTTAAATATCCTTAGTTTAAGAAAAAGCAATGCACATGGTGAGCCAATCACACGATGCTTCTATGTGCAGCAACCAATCAGCAGCTAGTGAGCATATCTAGATATGCTTTTCATCAAAGAATATCAAGAGAATAAAACAAATTAGATAATATAAGTAAATTAGAAAGATGTTTAAAATGGCATTCTCTTTCTAAATCATAAAAGAAAAAAATGTGGGTGGCATGTCCCTTTAAGTTATGAAGAATGCGTGGGAGGTCTATGCTAGACAGTAATCTGTAATTCAGCCCTTGCCGCTGTTATAGTGACCGTCGTTGCAGATCTTCTTTTCTTCGTTCACTCATCTTACGTAAAGACTTAATCCTTCCACAGAAATAAACTGTTCATTAATAAAACAGCCATATGTCTAAAGAGACAGGTTTACATGAGCTACAGATATACATCCGAAATAGCATAAAGATGTGATCTATCATTATAACACGCCAGGCTAGGAAATTTCCACTTCTCTAAGTAACATATAAATAGTAAATCATTTAAATATTTATACTTTATTAATTCCAAAATATGAAATATGCATGTGACTTATCCTTTGACTACTGCCAGTTTTCCCTTCTATATTTTTCCAGCTTTAAAGGGACATTGTATTGTACAGTGTAAATTTCTCCACTTTAATATACTCTCAATGTTTTTTTAGTTGCTTTTTTTTTATACCACCTAGTGAGTACCAAATTATTTGCAAATGGCTCCTTTACCTTCATTTTTGCAATTTAAATAGCTCACCTGTCGAAGCGCCTACCTGTACTGCAGTTTAGGATATAGAAAAGATATGTAGACAAAAGACTGGAGTAACCCCCTGGTGGGGAGTGGGAGAGACTGCAAAGTCCATCCCATTTGAAAGGTTGTTCCTATATCAGCTTTTCTGAGTACAAGGTTCTTTTAATTACATTCATGCAACTTTATAAAATGCGTTTTCTTTCACTTCCATAACTGCAGCTTGCACAAGAATCCTAAGTATATTTAAAGGGACCTTGTACTCATCCATTTCAAACCAGCTGATAAACTTGTTGTTTTTTGTCAGAAAAAATATTAAAGCTAATAAAATTTAAATTTTAACTAATATGCCATTCAGTTGTCAACTCTTTACTAGTAGTCTTGGGCTTAAAGATACTTCTTCTTTATACTCTATGGTCCATATTAGCAGGAAATCTCTATTAACCAATACGTTTTACAAGGAAGTTGCTATTAGTCAATGAACATTAGTTAGAAGCCAATGAAGATTTAAGTGATGTGCACAACTGTATTAGTAACTGTACTGTATTTCAATTTAATATGTTCTTTCTATTATTGTTTCAGGGAAAAAAAGTGCTTTCAATGCTGCCCTTTCATATGGATAACCAAAAACTTTTGTGTATAGTGGCCCTTTAAATCAGCATGTTTCTTCAAAATCCTTTAGCTTTATTTTGAAAATGAACTTGATTCTATCTCATTTAACCTACCCAGAGATCAGTGATTTCAACTACATTTCCCCTTAAACTTATGTAGACTAGGGAGGTTTGTATTGTGAGATTTAAATGGTACAATGAATATTGAAACACTGCAACATTTGAATGTTACATTAGACTTTTATTGAAGTTTGTGATATTTTAATGTTACATTTGATAAAGGGAAAGTTTAACAGTTGTTTTTTACAAGAACAAATGTTGAATATTCACCAAGCGTTTGACATTTATTTAGTGAACAAATGTGGCCAGCATTTGTTATTTTATTTGCAATTCAAAATCTCAGTTTTTATATTGTTATTTATGTAGCTACAGAGATTCCATCTTCTCAGCAGTAAGTGATCATCTTATGAAAAAATATCATCCAATCACACTTCAAATGTAGTTTTGGTACCCAGCCCATTTTCATACCACATGAAGAAAAATTGTGGTGGGCGCAATAAATGCGAGCATCAAGATACAGTCAAGGAATCCTCTGTTAGTGCACAAGCCATTAATGGTGAAGAAAACTCCTCCAGTGTGAACAAGCAGCTGCAAGTAACTTTACTGTACGGGGAGACAACTGTTAGACTTGGGAGTTAGAGAATTTCCTAACAGTGTTTGTCACATGAAGAAAAATTGTGGTGGGTGCATCAAACTTTGGAGGCATGAGAGAACTTGTTACCCAAGAGATTTTGTTTAGGGACACACAAGATAGCCTGTCCTCTTCATTCTTCTGGGCCTTTTCCTTAAAGGTTCATAATAATCATACATTTTTCATGCTCTAATTCTTCAAGTACCGCTTGGGACCTTCAGAGAACTGCTGGTCTCGAGCCGAAACTCTAACTAGTAGTAACTAGTGCTGCTGGTTGGATAAGCAGTGGTTTCCACTCTGGACCAGCGGTGCTCTGTGAGTCCTGATCAGTACTTCTGCATGTTAAACGCAGTATTATAGGGTCAATTAGACTTAAAATTACATGCTCTAACGAATTACAATACGTCTTTTTTTTTTTTTTTTTTTTTACTGTTATGGCCCACTGAGATCAAATGAAAGTGTGTGTGTGCATTAGAGAGTGGGGATCCCTTCTGTTATATCCACTTACAGTTCTTTTCTGATCGGTTTTATTTGGATATAATGTGCATATTATATTTGCATTCAATTAACACTTCTGATTCATTTTTTTGTGTTTGATCCCTCATTTGCTACTGTGTTGAGCAGGTTATTCTTAGACTTTAGGACAGGTACACTTTTATTTTAAAGGGCTACTTTCTTTGTTTGTTTGCTATAACTGGCTTTTAAACATATGGAACCTAGCTGATGACATGGCGGTTTTATGGAGACTAAAACTTTACACTTATTTATTCAGCTAATATAATTATACAATCTACTTTATTCTCAGGGTAATCTATGATTTGAATCTAGTATTTATTTAGTGTTTAATGTCGCCTTAATAAAAATGCTGCATAGCAAGTACTCTGAGCAAAGTGCATTATGTTTGGGTAGTACATATCAAGCAACTTGGTAAAGAAACTGCCGCTGCTGAAACGCGTTTCTTCTTCCTTTAATGTGAAATGCAGACGGTCTACCTGAAGTGGGTTGATGTTTAGTTAGATATTCTACATCATATAAAAATTGAACAGACTACTAGGCAAGTTTGTTTTTGCAAATAGAATGATTTTTTTTCTCTAATTGGCAGCTGAGGCTCACGTTCGTATACTTCCCGTGCCACATGTACCATAGCGTGCATATTATATTCCAGTTATGCAGAGTGTGATGTCATCAGCAGTGACCGACAGTGCTGAGATGTACATGGTTTATGATGATACAGTGCAGAACCACAAATGTATCTGCTTCCAAGCAGCTGTGTCTTAGAAAACAACTACATAGTTCCTTAAATGTATTCATGTATAAAATGATTTATAATGAGCATCTAGAGATTTGTCACAAGTACGCATGAGCGTTTGTTCATTTTTGGACTAAGTAAATAGTCACAGACTCTGCAGGGGATAAAAAACTTTTCTAAAGGGGCATCAATCCTGGAAACAGCATATTTAAACATAGAAACATAGAATTTGATGGTAGAAAAGAACCAAAAGGCCTATTAAAACTACCCTTTATTATTTGTGCAGTGTAAACCTAATTATTTGTTAGGATAGCCTTATGTGTGTCCGAGGCATTTTTAAAGGGATAGTAAACCCATTTTTTTCAGATAGAGCATGTAATGTTAAGCAACTTTCTAATTAATTGACTCCTATGCTCAATTTGTATTTGTTCTCTTTGTTTCTTTATTTAAAAAAGCAGGATTGTAAGCTTAGGAGCCGGCCCACTTTTGGTTTAGAACCTGAGAAGTGCTTGCTGATTGGTGGCTACATTTAGCCACCAATCAGCAAGCACTACCCGGGTACTAAACCACAAATTGGCTGGCTCCTAAGCTTACATTTCTGCTTTTCAAATAAAGATACCAATAGAACGAATACAAATTGATAATAGGAGTAAATTCATTAGAATGTTGCTTAAAATTGCTTTCAGCTTCCACTTATTAAAGCAGTGTTTTTCAACCAGTGTGCCGTGAGAGATCCTCAGGTGTGCCACGGCAGACTGACAACAGTGTGACATATTTTTTAAACTTTGCTTGTTTTTTACTCCCAGTGCAGGGGTAGTTTGTAGGAGGCATAGTATAACAGCACAATGCATACAGTATGTGTGTGTTTGTGTGTATGTGTATATATATATATATATATATATATATATATATATATATATATATATATATATATATATATATATATATATATATATATGCTGTATTAGGCTACAATGTGTGATTTTTTTTAAATTTTGGGATGGTGGTGTGCCACAGGATTTTTTAATGTAAAAAAGTGTGCCACGGCAAAAAAAAGGTTAAAAATCACTGGGTTAAAGGACCAGTAAATACAGTAGATTTGCATAATCAACAAATGCATGACAAAAAGACAATGCAATAACACTTAGGGGTCGATTTAACAAATGTCGGGCAGACATGATTCGCTATAGCGGACTATGTCCGCCCGACATCGCTAAATGCCGACAGCATACGCTGTTGGCATTTAACATGGCACAAGTATTTCACATGAAATACTTGTGCAATGCCTCCCCCTGCACATTCGCGGCCTATCGGCTGCTAGCAAGGGGTGTCAATCATCCCGATCATATCTAAAAGGTGGTTATGTTTTCCTTTAACATCGGGCAGAGCAAGCAGCATAGACTGCTTGATAAATCTCCCCCTTAGTCTGAGCTTCATATGAGTAGTAGATTTTTATCTGACAAATTTCAGTTGTCTATTTCCTCTCCTCCTTTATCATGTGACAGTCATCAGCCAATCACAAATGCATATACGTATAGTCTGTGAATTATTGCACATGCTCAGTAGGAGCTGGAGACTCAAAAAGTCTAAATATTAAAAGACTGTGCACATTTTTTTAATGGAAGTAAATTTGAAGGTTGTTTAATATTGCTGCTCTATCTGAATCATGAAAGTTTAATTTTGACTTAAAGGGACACTGAACCCGAATTTTTTTCGTAATTGAGATAGAAAGTTGCTTAAAATTGCATGCTCTAATTTACTCCTACTATTAATTTTTCATTGTTCTCTTGCTATCTTTATTTGAAAAATAAAGCATCTAAGCTAAGGAGCCAGCCAATTTTTTTATTCAGCACCCTGGACAGCACTTGTTTATTGGTGGGTGAATGTATCCACTAATCGGCAAGAACAACCCAGGTTGTTCACCAAATATGAGCCGGCATCTAAACTTACATTCTTGCTTTTCAAATAAAGATACCAAGAGAATGAAGAAAATGTGATAATAGGAGTAAATTAGAAAGTTGCTTAAAATTGCATGCTCTATTTGAATCCCAAAAGAAAAAATTTGGTTTCAGTGTCCATTTTAGTGTCCCTTTTAGGCTTTTAAGGTTTTTATCTTTAAAAATGCAACATTTTGTTTAACTTTTGAAAATGGGATATACATATTGTTTTTATTTATTTACTAAGGGGCTTGACTACTTGTACTTGTTCTGATTGGGCACAGCTGACAGAAAATCTCTTTCTAAACCACTTCTGTTTTGACATTTTTTTTATTATTAATATTTCATGTAACAAACTATTTGTGATTTTGATATTCATGTTGGGTTACTGTGTCCCTTTAAATAGCCTTATATTATCTGTCAGCAAACAAACTGTAAGCACACATTGTAGCTACATAAGATACATTTACCATTTGGGAGTCTCAAGTTTCCACCCATTCTGTGAACGCAGTCAGTTACATGCTGACAATAGCCAGTTTGTGAAGATATAAACAGATATAAATTTGCTTGTATTAAATTAAGATACTGAGATCACATTACACAAATCTCCCAAGATGAAATCCTAACAAGAAAACATTCTGGTGCAGGATGCTACTTTGAAGATAGTTTTCTGTGTTTAATTTAACTACTGAATAATGGTGACCAGATCTACATTTAAAGTCTTCAGATCGTAGTTCTATTTGACTGTAGTTGTAAATATCTTTCTAAGTTAGCTGAACTAGCAATTTTAAAATATGCAAAAAAAAAAAAACTGTCATTTAAGTATAATAATTAAAATGATATAATATTATTATATTTTATTTATTTATATATATATATATATATATATATATATATATATATATATATATATATATATATATATATATATATATATATATATATATATATATATATTATTTATTTATTTCCCCCCATGAGTAGCAAGTGCTGTAAATAAAATTGTAGACAGTTTGTTGCGGCTGTACAAACCTTCATACTATTTTAATGCCATTTTACAGCATTTGAAAGGTTTTTTTTATCTTATTTTAATCCCAAGATTTGCACCTTGTGAACACTGTGTCCAAGGCTAACTTTAAAGTGATGGTAACGTTTAATTTAGTTGACTACTGATGCAGCAGATTAGAAAAGGAATCAAAATGTCAGAGAGAAAAAAAAAATAGTTTTGCAGAGGGTGGGCGGAGAGGGGATAATAATGGTAGTAGATTGTAATCATTAAAGGGACAGTCTACTTGAAAATGTTCTGCGTAACCAACACTGTTATATTACAATATTGTTATAATTAAATTATGATACATGTTTTACCTCTGTGAGAACCTTGTATCTAAGCCTCTGCAGACTGACCCTTTATCTCAGTGGGTTATACAATCTTGCATTTCAGCCAATCCGTGCTGACTCATAAATAACTCTATGGGAGTGACCGCAATGCTAGCTATATGGCACACATAAACTAGCACTGTGTAGTTGTGAAAAGCTAATAAAATGCACTGGCGTTCAAGGGCTTAGATATCAGCCTATGAGCCTACCTTTAGCCTTCAACAAAGAATACCAAGAGAACAAAGCAAATGTTATGCTAAAAGTAAGTTGGAAAGTTGTTTAAAATTCCATGCCCTATCTGAATCATGAAAGTTTAATTTTGACTAGACTGTCCCTTTTAATATAAAATAACAACAACAACAAAAAAACAGTTGGGAACCACTTTCAACTAGATTAAACATTGCTATCACTTTGGCAGCTGCTGATTGGTGCATCTGCGCCATGCCCTTGATTGACTTGTCAGCCAAGTTTTTGCATAGATCTTACTTACTAATCAACAGCTATGTCTGCTCTAAGATGAGCACCGTGGGAGCGTGTAAAAGGTGACAGTTTGGCAGTGTACTTTAATATACCTTTAAGAAAACTCTGAGTGCAAAGTTGGTGTTTTTGTCCTGACCAGTCTTGTTTTGTGTGCATCAGTCTTACTGCTAACCCATGAAAATAAGTCACTCGTTTTTCCCCTTTTGTATGTTTATTATATATACACAAAAAAAAAAAGAGCAGAAAAGGAAAACCCATGTAAAATTGCTCTTTCAAATACATTAAAGGGACAGTAAGCACCAAAAAATGTTATTGTTCAAAAAGATAGATAATCCCTTTATTTACCATTCCCCAGTTTGGCATAACCAACACAGTTATATTAATACACTTTTTACCTATGTGATTACCTTGTATCTAAGCTGCTACAGACTAACCCTTATATCAGATATTTTGACAGCAGTTAAATAACTCCACAGTTGTGAGCAAAATATGATCTATATGGCACACATGAACTAATGCCCTCTAGCTTTGAGAAACTTTCAAATGCATTAAGATAAGAGGCGGCCTTCAAGGGCTTAGAAATTAGCATATGAACCTTCCTAGGTTTAGATTTCAACGAAGAATACCAAAAAAACAAAGAAATGTGATTATAAAAGTTCATTGGAAAGTTGTTTAAAATTACATGCCCTATCTGAATCATGAAAGTTTAATTTGGACTTTACTGTCCCTTTAAAGGGACATGAAACCCAAAATATTTCTTTCATGATTCAGTTAGAGAATAAAATTTAAACAACTTTCCAATTTATTTCTAATATTCAATTTGCTTCCTTCTCTTGTTATCCTTTGCTGAAAGGTCTATCTAGGCAAGCTCAGATGCAGCAAAGAACCTAGGTTCTAGCTGTTGATTGGAGGCCGCATATATATATACTGATTGTCATTAGCTCACCCATGTGTTCATTCAGAAACCAGTAGTGCTTTGCTCCTTCAACAAAGGATACCAAGAGAATTAAGCAAATTTAATAATAGAACTAAACTTGAAAGTTGTTTAAAATTGTATGTTCTACCTAAATCATGAAAGGAAAAAAAATGGGTTTCATGTCCCTTTTTAAGAATGCATTTTGGTATAATTGTAATTTTAAAATTATAATTAGAAATTTTTGAGATTTATAAAAAAGAAAAAGTTACCGCATATGCACGCTTATCCCATTTCCTTACGTTAAACTCCCTTCTTGACCCAATGCAATCTGTATTTCGTCCCCATCACTCCACAGAGACAGCTATTGTTAAGGTTACCAACGACCTATTTACAGCAAAATCAAAAGGTCACTTCTCTCTGCTTATCCTCCTTTATCTTTCCGCAGCCTTTGACACTGTTGACCACCCTCTTTTGCTCCAAACCCTCCAATCCTTTGGCATCTGTGACACAGCGTTTTCGTGGCTCTCTTCCTACCTGTCAAACCGTACCTTTAGTGTAGCCTTATCTGGGGCCTCCTCTGCCCCGTCACCACTTTCTGTCGGAGTACCGCAAGGCTCTGTCCTCGGTCCCCTTCTCTTCTCAATCTACACGTCATCACTAGGTTCCCTAATAAGTCCCACTGTTTCCAATATCATTTGTATGCCGACGACACCCAAATCTACTTTCTGCACCAGACCTATCTCCTTCCTTGCTAACCGAGCTCCTCATTTTCCCCCCTTCTTCCAAAATCCTCCACCCCCAATCTCTCTGTCGACAACTCCATCATTACCCCTACCCCACATGCCCGATGTCTCGGGGTCACATTTGACTCAGATCTTTCTTTCACTCCTCACATTCAGTCCTTGGCTAAAGCCTGCCGCTTCCACCTTAAAAACATCTCTAAAATTAGACACTTCCTTACACAAGACACAACTAAGATTTTAATCAACTCTCTCATTCTTTCCTGCCTCGATTACTGCAACTCTGTCCTCTCTGGTCTCCCCACCTAGCTCCTTTACAATCCATAATGAATGCCTCTGCCAGACTCATCTTCCTTACATGTCGCTCTTCATCTGCTGCACCTCTCTGCCAATCCCTTCACTGGCTTCCTCTTGCTTCTAGGATCAAACACAAAATTCTCACTCTGACATACAAAGCCCTCAACTGCACTGCTCCCCCCTATATCTCAGACCTTGTCTCCAGATACTCTCCCTCCCGTCCCCTTCGCTCTGCTCATGACCTCCTACTCTCCTCCTCTTTTGTTACCTCCTCACACTCCCGCTTACAGGACCTCTCCAGACTGGCTCCCATCTTGTGGAACTCTCTGCCTCGCACCACAAGACTCTCCCCTAGTTTTGAAAGCTTCAAGCGCTTCCTAAAGACTCTACTGTTCAGGGATGCATACAACCTATACTAACCTTACTTTATACCAGTTCCACTCTTCCATTGCTATCCCCTGAACCCCCTTAGCATGTAAGCCTAAAAGTCCAGCCGTTTGTAGATCACCTTCTTTAGAGCTGACTACAACAGTGCAACTCTTGGCAGGGCCCTCTACCCATTTAATCCCTATAATTGTTTTGTTGTACTTCCCCTTTGTTTATAGCGCTGCGGAATCTGTTGGCGCTCTACAAATAACAGATAATAAAATTCTATGTTCTTCTGAATACCAAAGTCTGTTTTTAGGATAATAAATTCCATTATATTGTAATTTCAACAGTTCTTTAATCAGTTCCTTTAATTTTTTTTGTTTATTTATTTTAGCTCTGTGAAATGTACGCAACACAAATTTATAACATTAAACTATTCATGTAATTTTAAAAAAGTCAATAAAATTGAGTGATATGTCTGAATACTGCCCAACCACCAAGCTGAGGTTTTCAGCTAAAAGAAGGAACCAACAGGGTAGTAGACATACAGGGTAGTAGACATTTTAGTGGAAAAATAAAGTGTTCTATTTCATTTTTATTTTATTAACAAATTCTTTCTTTTAGTTTATGTTTAATCCTTCAGATGGGTTAAATACTGTCAAAGTTGTGCTTCTGTGTCACTCCAAATAAGGATAAAGCTAGTGAGTCAATCAGGACCATATATTTGTAAACTCCAATCCAGTCACTGGCAGAATAGGGATCTAAGTGTAATGATTTAGTTTCTATAAAGTATTTTAAGTTAAAAAGCTAATTGGTGCTGCCATGTTGAAATTAGCCAATAGTCGTGCAGTAAATCCGGCTTGGCACCTATGGAAGCCGGATTTACCACACGGTTGTTGGCTAAGAGGTGAAAACGTCACCTCTTAGCAAAACATTTTTTAGCCGTAGGCTGCAGTAGCAGCTAAGAACGGCGATCGATTGAAACAAATAACAGAGATTTCTACATGAAATATCTTATACTCATGAATGAAAGTCCCCTTTATTTGTTTCAATAGTCTATCCTAGCATTTGTAAAACACTAGGATTAACTTTCACTTTGTTACTTTATATATCACCTGTTAAGTATAAAACACATTTAGGTTTTTCTGCATTTGGAACTCTACTGATCTGAATGTTTTAAAAGGCAAATAGTCTAACTCTCCTCAGTAAGTCTTAAATGGAAAGAGTCCACAGCTGCATTCATTACTTTTGGGGAAATAAGAACCTGGCCACCAGGAGGAGGCAAAGACACCCCAGCCAAAGGTTTAAATACTCCTCCCACTCCCCTCATCCCCCAGTCATTCTTTGCCTTTCGTCCCAGGAGGATGGCAGAGACGTGTCAGAATTTGTAATTTTTGTTTTTGTCTCTTATGGAGGGTAGTACTCTTCGGCATGGGACAGGAGTTTTAAGTAGTCCTGTCAGTCTCTCAGTGAGGGCTTAGATGAAAGTTAGAGTCCGGAGATGCAGGGAGAGGACCTGTGGGTCCGTGAGGTGGGAAGGATTGTTTCAGTCCTTATAGCCTTCAGTCATAGCTGACCAGGCAGGGGAGTTTTTCCGCTGCGTCACTCTGACCCCATGTGGTGGAGGGTGGAAGGGCTTAATGCCCCTTACCGCTATTGAGCGGTTTGGCCTTCATTTTTTAGGCCTCTAGATTTGTCCTTTTGGGCTTGATCCAACAGCTTGTACAGGATAGCTGTCTAGCATGCGGAAGGTTTGCAGTTTGTAACCTGTTGCAGCTCTTGACACCTTGCAGGTATTCGCGTAAGCTATTTCTAGTATTCTAGATGCAGCTCTTACTCTTGACTGAGTTATAAGAGGCCTTTGGGTCTTCTTCCATTGCCTCCAGGTGAGTGGATCTCCTTTTAGGGATCTGTGTTTCCCGGTGATGGTTGTTCCCTGCGGGGACTTTTGTTTAGCTCTGGGTTTTCCGTAGCTGGGTAGGCTTAGTGCCTTCTCTTCCTTGTTTCCTCTGCTTGTACGGAGGTGTTAGGGAGACTAGTCCTGCTAGTAGGATTTTTTGACCTTGAGGTATCCCTTGGTTGTCCTGAGGCTCTGAGAAGTATCTTCATACGACTTCTAGCCTTGCTCCTTGGAGCGTTGGACTTTAGCTAGGGGTGGTTCCTTCCTTTGGTCGGAGCTTTGGAGTTCTTCTCGCTATCTGGATTCTCTGGATATGCATCCATACCCTTGTGTCTGGCTTTTTGGCTGGGAACTTGGGCTATGTCCTTGCTCCATCTACGTAACCTGGACTTGGTTGGCCAGCTTTTCGGAGTATTTTTTACTCTGCCACAGCGTTATCCTTTTGAAGCCCTAAAAGAGTTTCTATATTACACACAGCCGCTGTTTTCACACTTTATCTGTCCCTAATTGCCCTCAACAGAAGGGATTAAGAGATTTGATAAGGAGAACCTAGGTTACAATGTGGTGGAGCCCATTACTTTATAGAGACTCAGAGTAATTGGAATTCCCACAATTTTCAGGCTTACATTTCAGGAAAAGGGGGCAATATCAGTACTGAAAGTATATTGCAAGGTTGTATTAATACACAGAAATAAACATTTTATATTACAATCTCAAAGTGGTTAATATCCATTTTAAACAAATAAAATGGAGGAAATTTCTTTCCTGCTCTAATCTATTATTATTTTTTTTCGCTAAAATGTCCCTTTAATCCATGTCTGTAAAAAAAACTGCTAATATTCCAGCTAACTTTTATAATGCGTTTATCACAGCCATATTTGTTCTGATGCATTTTGAAGGAGAAACGACCGTGTGAGAATTGTTTATGTCTATGGGCTGTGGTGATGAGACATTGGCTGTATTAGTTCCAAGGAAACAGCACAGCACGTTGTCTCTATTCTACAGAAATGTGAATGCTGAATCCGTATTAAAGCGGACTACTTACTGGCATTACTTAATAAGTTTAACTTGAGTTTATCTATCATTGGTAACCTGTGCATGTTTTAGGATATAGCAAAGTGTCACATTCAAAAAAAGATTCATTTGGTTACACATTTAAATAAAAAAACAAAGAAGTTGTTTTTTGTAGTCTAGTAATCTTTCCTCCCCTGCAAACATAAACTTGCCATTTCTGAAAAGCTGTATACCATAGGGACGGTCTAGTCAAAATTAAAGTTTCATAATTCAGATAGGGCATGCAATTTTAAACAATTTTCAAATGTACTGTTATCTTAAACATTACTTTGTTCTTTTGGTATCCTTTGTTGAAAGCTAAACCTAGGTAGGCTCATATGCTAATTTGTAATCCCTTGAAGGCCGCCTCTTATCTCAGGTCATTTTGACAGTTTTTTATACAGTTAAAGGGTTTTAGTTCATGTGTGCCATACAAATAACGTGCTCATGCATGTGGAGTTACCTAGGAGTCAGCACTGATTGGCTAAAATGCAAGTCTGTCAAAACAACTAAAATAAGGGGGCGGTCTGCAGAGGCTTAAATACATGGTAATCACAGAGGTAAAAAGTTTATTAATATAACTGTGCTGGTTATGCAAAACTGGGGAATGGGTAATAAAGGGATTATCTTTCTTTGTAAACAATAAAAATTCTGGAGTAGACTGTCCCTTTAGTGTGAAATAAAACACCATTGATTTATAATCGCCAATACTTCTATTTCCCTGATGGAATTATCTAAAGTCACTTTTTACCCTCAAAACAGGGTATCTCGCTTAGGGGCGTATACTACATTTTAGTATGGGAAGGAAATGCATACATCACAAAAGTGCACAATGAAAATCCATGAATTAAAAATTACACACAACCAGTAATTGAACCATTCACACATAAATATGCAGGGATTTTTTTTATTGTTAAGGTGCATCAAAGAAAACGTAACAAAATTGTTAACCAAGAAGTATATTTTAGCAAAAACGTAAAACTTGTTTGTAAAATACACAGGAATAAATCGCATTAAATGTGCACTGTGTAAATTATAATTGGGGTTTAATTGGTTGTGTATAAAATTTTCTGTCAAATCCAAGCGTAATTATCTAAACATTTCTGTACTACAGATCCCGTTGTTTTTTCAAAACACATGCATACGAAAATAGAGGAGATTGTAAGATTCTATATGCAGAATGCGATACAACATGTTTATTTTTTAATGCAGGATTTCATTTTTAAAGTGCGCTACCTGCTAATTTCGTCCTACACAGTGAAGTTTTCCTTTCCAGCGATCTCCAATGCTTTCTGTAGGAGACATCTTGCCACTTGCAGAGACTGTCCCTTTTTTACGATAATTCCACTAGGGCAGCCCCTGCGAGGGTTGGGGTGAAAAACCACATCAGAACCAATGAAGTTTAGGCAATCAATTGATAAATTAATTTTATTACTTAGCTCTCCTACCTCCCATTAGGAATGTAATGTCTTCTGCTTGCTATGTTTACGCAGCTTTACTTTAGCCTATACTTAAGTATAGAAACTTTCAGTATAGGTAGTGATACCACAGGCAAAATCAGCCATTGTAAATGCAAATATAAAGGTAAAGGAGCGATTTGTAAACTCAGCTTTCCTTTAGCCTATACTTAAGTATAGAAACATTCATTATAGGTAGGGAAACCACTAGCAAAATCAGATTTTTAAAATGTAGATATAAAAGTAATGATCTATTTGTAAACAATTTAATACACTTTAGCAAGTAAAATGGATCATTGGGAACAAATTAAAGTGGTGAAAACGTAAGTGTACACTGTCCCTTTTTAAATAAACTAGATGACTTTTTATTTTACAATTTTACACTTTAACACGTTGTTTGCTGCAATTGTTTTTCTGTAGCCAAACTCCACCTATCACTTGTCTTATTGGAAGGAGACATGTTACTGGGGTAGAAAAGGCTTTTACTGTAATTTTTCAGTTTATCTGATCTCTCCTCTTATGCCAATTATGGACAGCTATTTGACAGGGTTAGGTTTGTGAAGCTTGCAGTATGTTCTTCCAGTTCTCAGAATTTAAAAACTATTACTTACAGGCCCAAAGGCAGAACTTTTTTTTCACTTTCTGCGATGAGATGTTTTTAGTGAAAATTTTCTGCAGGTCATTTTTAAATAAAATAAAATTTTAAATTAGGCAGTTACACTAAAGTACCAGTACAATTGCAATGTGCTGGTTAACTGGAGAATAAAGCCATTTTTTAAGTTTTATAATATACTGTACTGCAGTAGTTGAAAATTGCATTGCAAATTAGTTGGAGACAAAAAAAGAAATTGTAAAATGTCCCTTGAATAAATTTGTTTCCTTTTCTCTTTGTCTAACATAGAAGTATAGTATTATAAAAGGTGCATTGCTCATACGAACGTCTTACATTCAGAAAAAACAGCTTTGCAGACTGGGAAAGGCTGTGGTGTGGGGGGGGGGGGGGGGGCGGGTTTGGAAAAATCCCTGAGAGCCAGTCAACAATCAATAAACTGCTGCACTTTGCTCTGAATGCACTGTGTTAAGAAAAACGTACACAATGCAGCAAGAGCACAGCTCTGTTTGAAAAGAACAGCCTAATGTGGAGCAGTGCTGCAAAGTTAAATCGCTGACAGTTCCTGCATGTGTCCCTGTCCCATTCTTTCTGCAGACATGCTGCATTTTCTGCGATGACATCTCAGATCACTGTATGTTCTGCCTTGGGGCTTACAGGAAAGGGGCAAAATAAATAACAAAGCTATATTGCAAATGTATTTAACTATGTGTAATTGAACAGTTCACATTACAGTATCACAGTGTTCAATGTATCAAAGCCCCCATTAAATGTTAAAGGGATATGAAACCCAAACATTTTCTTTCGTGATTTAATCCATGTCTGTAAAAAAACTGCTAATATTCCAGCTAACTTTTATAATGTGTTTATCACAGCCATATTTGTTCTGATGCATTTTGAAGGAGAAACGACCGTGTGAGAATTGTTTATGTCTATGGGCTGTGGTGATGAGACATTGGCTGTATTAGTTCCAAGGAAACAGCACAGCACGTTGTCTCCATTCTACAGAAATGTGAATGCTGAATCAGTATTAAAGCGGACTACTTACTGGCATTACTTAATAAGTTTAACTTGAGTTTATCTATCATTGGTAACCTGTGCATGTTTTAGGATATAGCAAAGTGTCACATTCAAAAAAAGATTCATTTGGTTACACATTTAAATAAAAAAACAAAGAAGTTGTTTTTTGTAGTCTAGTAATCTTTCCTCCCCTGCAAACATAAACTTGCCATTTCTGAAAAGCTGTATACCATAGGGACGGTCTAGTCAAAATTAAAGTTTCATAATTCAGATAGGGCATGCAATTTTAAACAATTTTCAAATGTACTGTTATCATAAACATTACTTTGTTCTTTTGGTATCCTTTGTTGAAAGCTAAACCTAGGTAGGCTCATATGCTAATTTGTAATCCCTTGAAGGCCGCCTCTTATCTCAGGTCATTTTGACAGTTTTTTATACAGTTAAAGGGTTTTAGTTCATGTGTGCCATACAAATAACGTGCTCATGCATGTGGAGTTACCTAGGAGTCAGCACTGATTGGCTAAAATGCAAGTCTGTCAAAACAACTAAAATAAGGGGGCGGTCTGCAGAGGCTTAAATACATGGTAATCACAGAGGTAAAAAGTTTATTAATATAACTGTGCTGGTTATGCAAAACTGGGGAATGGGTAATAAAAGGATTATCTTTCTTTGTAAACAATAAAAATTCTGGAGTAGACTGTCCCTTTAGTGTGAAATAAAACACCATTGATTTATAATCGCCAATACTTCTATTTCCCTGATGGAATTATCTAAAGTCACTTTTTACCCTCAAAACAGGGTATCTCGCTTAGGGGCGTATACTACATTTTAGTATGGGAAGGAAATGCATACATCACAAAAGTGCACAATGAAAATCCATGAATTAAAAATTACACACAACCAGTAATTGAACCATTCACACATAAATATGCAGGGATTTTTTTTTATTGTTAAGGTGCATCAAAGAAAACGTAACAAAATTGTTAACCAAAAAGTATATTTTAGCAAAAACGTAAAACTTGTTTGTAAAATACACAGGAATAAATCGCATTAAATGTGCACTGTGTAAATTATAATTGGGGTTTAATTGGTTGTGTATAAAATTTTCTGTCAAATCCAAGCGTAATTATCTAAACATTTCTGTACTACAGATCCCGTTGTTTTTTCAAAACACATGCATACGAAAATAGAGGAGATTGTAAGATTCTATATGCAGAATGCGATACAACATGTTTATTTTTTAATGCAGGATTTCATTTTTAAAGTGCGCTACCTGCTAATTTCGTCCTACACAGTGAAGTTTTCCTTTCCAGCGATCTCCAATACTTTCTTTAGGAGACATCTTGCCACTTGCAGAGACTGTCCCTTTTTTACGATAATTCCACTAGTGCAGCCCCTGCGAAGGTTGGGGTGAAAAACCACATCAGAACCATAGAAGTTTAGGCAATCAATTGATAAATTAATTTTATTACTTAGCTCTCCTACCTCCCATTAGGAATGTAATTTCTTCTGCTTGCTATGTTTACGCAGCTTTACTTTAGCCTATACTTAAGTATAGAAACTTTCAGTATAGGTAGTGATACCACAGGCAAAATCAGCCATTGTAAATGCAAATATAAAGGTAAAGGAGCGATTTGTAAACTCAGCTTTCTCCAACATAGGTGTGTCCGGTCCACGGCGTCATCCTTACTTGTGGGATATTCTCCTCCCCAACAGGAAATGGCAAAGAGCCCAGCAAAGCTGGTCACATGATCCCTCCCAGGCTCCGCCTACCCCAGTCATTCTCTTTGCCGTTGTACAGGCAACATCTCCACGGAGATGGCTTAGAGTTTTTTAGTGTTTAACTGTAGTTTTTCATTATTCAATCAAGAGTTTGTTATTTTCAAATAGTGCTGGTACGTACTATTTACTCAGAAACAGAAAAGAGATGAAGAATTCTGTTTGTATGAGGAAAATGATTTTAGCAACCGTAACTAAAATCCATGGCTGTTCCACACAGGACTGTTGAGAGCATTAACTTCAGTTGGGGGAACAGTTTGCAGTCCTTTGCTGCTTGAGGTATGACACATTCTAACAAGACGATGTAATGCTGGAAGCTGTCATTTTCCCTATGGGATCCGGTAAGCCATGTTTATTTCGATTGTAAATAAGGGCTTCACAAGGGCTTATTTAGACTGTAGACATATTTTGGGCTAAATCGATTGATATTAACACTTATTTAGCCTTGAGGAATCATTTATTCTGGGTATTTTGATATATTTATATCGGCAGGCACTGTTTTAGACACCTTATTCTTTAGGGGCTTTCCCAAAGCATAGGCAGAGTCTCATTTTCGCGCCGGTGTTGCGCACTTGTTTTTTGAGAGGCATGGCATGCAGTCGCATGTGAGAGGAGCTCTGATACTGATAAAAGACTTCTGAAGGCATCATTTGGTATCGTATTCCCCTTGGGTTTGGTTGGGTCTCAGCAAAGCAGATACCAGGGACTGTAAAGGGGTTAAAGCTTAAAACGGCTCCGGTTCCGTTATTTTAAGGGTTAAAGCTTCCAAAATTGGTGTGCAATATTTTCAAGGCTTTAAGACACTGTGGTGAAAGTTTGGTGAATTTTGAACAATTCCTTCATGTTTTTTCGCAATTGCAGTAATAAAGTGTGTTCAGTTTAAAATTTAAAGTGACAGTAACGGTTTTATTTCAAAACGTTTTTTGTACTTTCTTATCAAGTTTATGCCTGTTTAACATGTCTGAACTACCAGATAGACTGTGTTCTGAATGTGGGGAAGCCAGAATTCCTATTCATTTAAATAAATGTGATTTATGTGATAATGACAATGATGCCCAAGATGATTCCTCAAGTGAGGGGAGTAAGCATGGTACTGCATCATTCCCTCCTTCGTCTACACGAGTCTTGCCCACTCAGGAGGCCCCTAGTACATCTAGCGCGCCAATACTCCTTACTATGCAACAATTAACGGCTGTAATGGATAATTCTGTCAAAAACATTTTAGCCAAAATGAACCCTTGTCAGCGTAAGCGTGGATGCTCTGTTTTAGTTACTGAAGAGCATGACGACGCTGATATTAATATCTCTGAAGGGCCCCTAACCCAATCTGAGGGAGCCAGGGAGGTTTTGTCTGAGGGAGAAATTACTGATTTAGGGAACATTTCTCAGCAGGCTGAATCTGATGTGATTACTTTTAAATTTAAATTGGAACATCTCCGCATTTTGCTTAAGGAGGTATTATCCACTCTGGATGATTGTGAAAATTTGGTCATCCCAGAGAAACTATGTAAAATGGACAAGTTCCTAGAGGTGCCGGGGCTCCCAGAAGCTTTTCCTATACCCAAGCGGGTGGCGGACATTGTTAATAAAGAATGGGAAAGGCCCGGTATTCCTTTCGTCCCTCCCCCCATATTTAAAAAATTGTTTCCTATGGTCGACCCCAGAAAGGACTTATGGCAGTCAGTCCCCAAGGTCGAGGGAGCGGTTTCTACTTTAAACAAACGCACCACTATTCCCATAGAGGATAGTTGTGCTTTCAAAGATCCTATGGATAAAAAATTAGAAGGTTTGCTTAAAAAGATGTTTGTTCAGCAGGGTTACCTTCTACAACCCATTTCATGCATTGTCCCTGTCACTACAGCCGCATATTTCTGGTTTGATGAACTGATTAAGGTGCTCGATAGTGACTCTCCTCCTTATGAGGAGATTATGGACAGAGTCAATGCTCTCAAATTGGCTAATTCTTTCACTCTAGACGCCTCTTTGCAATTGGCTAAGTTAGCGGCTAAGAATTCTGGGTTTGCTATTGTGGCGCGCAGAGCGCTTTGGTTGAAATCTTGGTCGGCTGATGCGTCTTCCAAGAACAAGCTACTAAACATTCCTTTCAAGGGGAAAACGCTGTTTGGTCCTGACTTGAAAGAGATTATCTCTGATATCACTGGGGGTAAGGGCCATGCCCTTCCTCAGGATCGGCCTTTCAAGGCAAAAAATAGACCTAATTTTCGTCCCTTTCGTAAAAACGGACCAGCCCAAGGTGCTACGTCCTCTAAGCAAGAGGGTAATACTTCTCAGGCCAAGCCAGCTTGGAGACCAATGCAAGGCTGGAACAAGGGAAAGCAGGCAAAGAAACCTGCCACTGCTACCAAGACAGCATGAAATATCGGCCCCCGATCCGGGACCGGATCTGGTGGGGGGCAGACTCTCTCTCTTCGCTCAGGCTTGGGCAAGAGATGTTCTGGATCCTTGGGCGCTAGAAATAGTCTCCCAGGGTTATCTTCTGGAATTCAAGGGACTTCCCCCAAGGGGAAGGTTCCACAGGTCTCAGTTGTCTTCAGACCACATAAAAAGACAGGCGTTCTTACATTGTGTAGAAGACCTGTTAAAAATGGGAGTGATTCATCCTGTTCCATTGAGAGAACAAGGGATGGGGTTCTACTCCAATCTGTTCATAGTTCCCAAAAAAGAGGGAACGTTCAGACCAATCCTAGATCTCAAGATCTTAAACAAATTTCTCAAGGTCCCATCTTTCAAGATGGAAACCATTCGAACTATCCTTCCTTCCATCCAGGAAGGTCAATTCATGACCACGGTGGATTTAAAGGATGCGTATCTACATATTCCTATCCACAAGGAACATCATCGGTTCCTAAGGTTTGCATTCCTGGACAAACATTACCAGTTCGTGGCGCTTCCTTTCGGATTAGCCACTGCTCCAAGGATTTTCACAAAGGTACTAGGGTCCCTTCTAGCTGTGCTAAGACCAAGGGGCATTGCAGTTGTACCTTACCTGGACGACATTCTGATTCAAGCGTCGTCCCTCCCTCGAGCAAAGGCTCACACGGACATCGTCCTGGCCTTTCTCAGATCGCACGGCTGGAAAGTGAACGTGGAAAAGAGTTCTCTATCCCCGTCAACAAGGGTTCCCTTCTTGGGAACAATTATAGACTCCTCAGAAATGAGGATTTTTCTAACAGAGGCCAGAAAGACAAAGCTTCTGGACTCTTGTCGAATACTTCATTCCGTTCCTCTTCCTTCCGTAGCTCAGTGCATGGAAGTGATCGGGTTGATGGTAGCGACAATGGACATAGTTCCTTTTGCGCGCATTCATCTAAGACCATTGCAACTGTGCATGCTCAGTCAGTGGAATGGGGACTATACAGACTTGTCTCCAAAGATACAAGTAAATCAGAGGACCAGAGACTCACTCCGTTGGTGGCTGTCCCTGGACAACCTGTCACGAGGGATGACATTCCACAGACCAGAGTGGGTCATTGTCACGACCGACGCCAGTCTGATGGGCTGGGGCGCGGTCTGGGGATCCCTGAAAGCTCAGGGTCTTTGGTCTCGGGAAGAATCTCTTCTACCGATAAATATTCTGGAACTGAGAGCGATATTCAATGCTCTCAAGGCTTGGCCTCAGCTAGCGAGGACCAAGTTCATACGGTTTCAATCAGACAACATGACGACTGTTGCGTACATCAACCATCAGGGGGGAACAAGGAGTTCCCTAGCGATGGAAGAAGTGACCAAGATTATTCTATGGGCGGAGTCTCACTCCTGCCACCTGTCTGCTATCCACATCCCGGGAGTGGAAAATTGGGAAGCGGATTTTCTGAGTCGTCAGACATTGCATCCGGGGGAGTGGGAACTCCATCCGGAAATCTTTGCCCAAGTCACTCAACTTTGGGGCATTCCAGACATGGATCTGATGGCCTCTCGTCAGAACTTCAAAGTTCCTTGCTACGGGTCCAGATCCAGGGATCCCAAGGCGGCTCTAGTGGATGCACTAGTAGCACCTTGGACCTTCAAACTAGCTTATGTGTTCCCGCCGTTTCCTCTCATCCCCAGGCTGGTAGCCAGGATCAATCAGGAGAGGGCGTCGGTGATCTTGATAGCTCCTGCGTGGCCACGCAGGACTTGGTATGCAGATCTGGTGAATATGTCATCGGCTCCACCTTGGAAGCTACCTTTGAGACGAGACCTTCTTGTTCAGGGTCCGTTCGAACATCCGAATCTGGTTTCACTCCAGCTGACTGCTTGGAGATTGAACGCTTGATTTTATCGAAGCGAGGTTTCTCAGATTCTGTTATCGATACTCTTGTTCAGGCCAGAAAGCCTGTAACTAGAAAGATTTACCACAAAATTTGGAAAAAATATATCTGTTGGTGTGAATCTAAAGGATTCCCTTGGGACAAGGTTAAGATTCCTAGGATTCTATCCTTCCTTCAAGAAGGATTGGAAAAAGGATTATCGGCAAGTTCCCTGAAGGGACAGATTTCTGCCTTGTCGGTGTTACTTCACAAAAAACTGGCAGCTGTGCCAGATGTTCAAGCCTTTGTTCAGGCTCTGGTTAGAATCAAGCCTGTTTACAAACCTTTGACTCCTCCTTGGAGTCTCAATCTAGTTCTTTCAGTTCTTCAGGGGGTTCCGTTTGAACCCTTACATTCCGTTGATATTAAGTTATTATCTTGGAAAGTTTTGTTTTTAGTTGCAATTTCTTCTGCTAGAAGAGTTTCAGAATTATCTGCTCTGCAGTGTTCTCCTCCTTATCTGGTGTTCCATGCAGATAAGGTGGTTTTACGTACTAAACCTGGTTTTCTTCCAAAAGTTGTTTCTAACAAAAACATTAACCAGGAGATTATCGTACCTTCTCTGTGTCCGAAACCAGTTTCAAAGAAGGAACGCTTGTTGCACAATTTGGATGTTGTTCGCGCTCTAAAATTCTATTTAGATGCTACAAAGGATTTTAGACAAACATCTTCCCTGTTTGTTGTTTATTCAGGTAAAAGGAGAGGTCAAAAAGCAACTTCTACCTCTCTCTCTTTTTGGATTAAAAGCATCATCAGATTGGCTTACGAGACTGCCGGACGGCAGCCTCCCGAAAGAATCACGGCTCATTCCACTAGGGCTGTGGCTTCCACATGGGCCTTCAAGAACGAGGCTTCTGTTGATCAGATATGTAGGGCAGCGACTTGGTCTTCACTGCACACTTTTACCAAATTTTACAAGTTTGATACTTTTGCTTCTTCTGAGGCTATTTTTGGGAGAAAGGTTTTGCAAGCCGTGGTGCCTTCCATTTAGGTGACCTGATTTGCTCCCTCCCTTCATCCGTGTCCTAAAGCTTTGGTATTGGTTCCCACAAGTAAGGATGACGCCGTGGACCGGACACACCTATGTTGGAGAAAACAGAATTTATGTTTACCTGATAAATTTCTTTCTCCAACGGTGTGTCCGGTCCACGGCCCGCCCTGGTTTTTTAATCAGGTCTGATAATTTATTTTCTTTAACTACAGTCACCACGGTACCATATGGTTTCTCCTATGCTATTATTCCTCCTTAACGTCGGTCGAATGACTGGGGTAGGCGGAGCCTGGGAGGGATCATGTGACCAGCTTTGCTGGGCTCTTTGCCATTTCCTGTTGGGGAGGAGAATATCCCACAAGTAAGGATGACGCCGTGGACCGGACACACCGTTGGAGAAAGAAATTTATCAGGTAAACATAAATTCTGTTTTCCTTTAGCCTATACTTAAGTATAGAAACATTCATTATAGGTAGGGAAACCACTAGCAAAATCAGATTTTTAAAATGTAGATATAAAAGTAATGATCTATTTGTAAACAATTTAATACACTTTAGCAAGTAAAATGGATCATTGGGAACAAATTAAAGTGGTGAAAACGTAAGTGTACACTGTCCCTTTTTAAATAAACTAGATGACTTTTTATTTTACACTTTAACACGTTGTTTGCTGCAATTGTTTTTCTGTAGCCAAACTCCACCTATCACTTGTCTTATTGGAAGGAGACATGTTACTGGGGTAGAAAAGGCTTTTACTGTAATTTTTCAGTTTATCTGATCTCTCCTCTTATGCCAATTATGGACAGCTATTTGACAGGGTTAGGTTTGTGAAGCTTGCAGTATGTTCTTCCAGTTCTCAGAATTTAAAAACTATTACTTACAGGCCCAAAGGCAGAACTTTTTTTTCACTTTCTGCGATGAGATGTTTTTAGTGAAAATTTTCTGCAGGTCATTTTTAAATGAAATAAAATTTTAAATTAGGCAGTTACACTAAAGTGCCAGTACAATTGCAATGTGCTGGTTAACTGGAGAATAAAGCCATTTTTTAAGTTTTATAATATACTGCAGTAGTTGAAAATTGCATTGCAAATTAGTTGGAGACAAAAAAAGAAATTGTAAAATGTCCCTTGAATAAATTTGTTTCCTTTTCTCTTTGTCTAACATAGAAGTATAGTATTATAAAAGGTGCATTGCTCATACGAACGTCTTACATTCAGAAAAAACAGCTTTGCAGACTGGGAAAGGCTGGGGGGGGGGGGGGGGGGGCGGGTTTGGAAAAATCCCTGAGAGCCAGTCAACAATCAATAAACTGCTGCACTTTGCTCTGAATGCACTGTGTTAAGAAAAACGTACACAATGCAGCAAGAGCACAGCTCTGTTGGAAAAGAACAGCCTAATGTGGAGCAGTGCTGCAAAGTTAAATCGCTGACAGTTCCTGCATGTGTCCCTGTCCCATTCTTTCTGCAGACATGCTGCATTTTCTGCGATGACATCTCAGATCACTGTATGTTCTGCCTTGGGGCTTACAGGAAAGGGGCAAAATAAATAACAAAGCTATATTGCAAATGTATTTAACTATGTGTAATTAAACAGTGCACATTACAGTATCACAGTGTTCAATGTATCAAAGCCCCCATTAAATGTTAAAGGGATATGAAACTCAAACATTTTCTTTCATGATTTAGAGCATGCACTTTTAAACAACTTTCTAATTTACTTCTATTAGCTAATTTGTTTTGTTTTCTTGGTATCCTTTGTTGTAAAGCATACCTAGGTAAGCTCGGGAGCTGCTGATTGTTTGCTACACATATATATCTGATGTTATTGGCTCACCCATGTGCATTGCTGTTTCTTCAACAAAGGATACCAAGATAATGAAGCAAATTAGATAACAGAAGTTAGTTGGAAAGTTGTTTAAAACTGTATTTTCTATCTGAAAAATGGACATGAAATCAAAAAACATTTTTCATATAAGTATGCTGCAGCCTTTTTGATCATGATACTTGCTACACAGAACTTGGTTAGTTCAATGCAGATGTTGAGTCACTTCTGGGTTTTTAATGGCCACAACAAAATATACAAGGCAAACTTACTTTTTGGGCTCGATTTATCAAGCGTCGGCGTACATATGCGCCCAGTCCAACGCAGCTCGCCTCTGGCAGGCAGAATTCCATTGGTGGAATTCAGCATTGCACAAGAGCGCTATTTTGCACTCTTGTGCAACGCTGCCCACGCACAGACAATCGCGAGCGGGCAGGAGCTGTCAATCTTCCCGAGACCGCGGAGATTGAAATTTTCAACCTAAGAGGTGAAGAAGAGTTAGGGAAGCAGCAGACTGATGACCGATGCTTGATAAATACGGACTGCAGGTTCTCTTGTGAGAACCTGCAGTCGTAGGCAGGCGAAGCCTTTGATAAATCGCGTTTTCAAGGGATGTGCCCCTTGACCACTCTGGGCTTGCAAAAAAAAATAAAAATTTGAAAAGTCATATTTCTAAAGGATTTTAAAACATTTATTTTGTATGCAGGTCTTCTGCAATGTAGCAGTTTATTGAAGATATGTTATGCATATGATAAACAAAAATGATTTCAATGTCTCTTTAAAGGGACAGTATACACCAATTTTCATATGACTGCATGTAATAGACACTACTATAAAGGAGAATATGCAAAGATACTGATCTAAAAATCCAGTATAAAACCTTTAAAAAACTTACTTAGAAGCTCCCAATTTAGCACTGTTGATGAGTTAGCCTGGGACACCTAATGAAAGGGGTTTGGTTTTAACAAAAAGAGCAGACACTACCTCCCCCCTTTCCTGCATATGAAAAGACAGATAACATAAACAGGAGCCTGCAGTTGTCTGTAAACGCGTGTATACATCTGGCACAGTGGGGCTTGGTTAGGAGCCTGAAAATCAGCACAATGTTCTTAAAAAAATAGCAAAACTATACATTTTATAAAAAACACTAGCAGATGGGCTATATAAATGGATCATCTACAAAACATTTATGCAAATAAAAATCTAGTATACAATGTCCCTTTAACTGACTAAAATGAATTTTATGTGAAGTGCTGCAGACTGAAATTTCTATGTTATATGTGTGTAATTCACGGGGAAGAGGCAATCTATCTTTTGTATTATGGATCTGTCCTAGATTCATTGGTCTCCCTCAATTAAGGTTATTAACCAAAAAATATCTAAAGAAATTATTTATTATTGACGTATTTTATTCATTTTTTTGAGGTGTTTATTTTAAAGACCCTCTAGTTCTGCCTAAACATAAGAATGAAATGTCTGCCTTTATAGATCATTAATAGGGGAAAAAGATGAGCAGCACTGCATTGTTTCCATGGAAGCAGTAGGATGTAGTTTCTATGGTAGCAGATTGCACTGACAGGCCAAGGGAATATTTGATTGCGCTTTATCTACATTTGCAGTGCACAGACCTGCTGCAACCATCTCATGTCAAGAAAGCAATAAAGACAAAAACTGCTGTCAGCCATCTTTGGTGCCAAGACTTTAGAAATTCTACTCTTAAGCAGCTGTCCCATGTTGTGCTATAAACTATCTACAAGAAGTAAAAATACTAACATTTTAATTGCACCACTTGCATTTCTAGAGATCCTCTCTAGCAGTATTTTAAATCCTTTTGGATTCCACACGTGAAAAGGGAGAGTCTTATTCCAAGAGATGACCAATGCAAAAACAAGGTCTTTCTCTAAAGCTTAAATGGTCATGCATCTGTATTTTTCTTTTATTTTCATGCATAAAAAGAAGCAGAAATGAAAAAAATGTTTTTAAATATTTTTGTGCAAGAAAAAAAAAAGTAAAGCGGGAAGCTATGTAAATTGGGATTGAAGTTAAAAGGAAAGTCAAAAGTTGCTTTTGATTGATAAAGTACGGCACCCACATCTCTGTTGGTGAAAATGAATGATTATCCATAAACATGAAAAATAACTATAGTATTATTCTGTGTACAGGAAGATTTATTAGCTTTTTTTATATAAATAACACATTTTAGATTATCCTCTGAAATAAAGAAATAAAATACATTGTAATGTGACTATATTTAATTTGTTACATTTGCCAGCCATAAAAGCCCCAATATTAAAAATACATTCTCCATCGCTTCTTGCATTTTCCACCCCTCCCATTAAAAAGCGCACCCAGTGCCATCAGCACCTTGTCTGTAACCTCAAAATCCTGCCTTTCAGAAGGGTGGGATGCTGTTGCCCTGTAATCAGCGGCTTTAACCATTTTTGCAAAACAATTTTGCAGCATTAGCAGCTTTTTTTTTTTTGGATTTCCCCTTTGAATTCCTTATCATGTTGCTTATTTCCCACGAATAGTATCTGGTTATAAAAAAAGGAAAGGTTACCTAATCTGATTAACATTTTCCTTTGATAAACCTCTTCCCTTCCTTTGTACCCCTCCAAAATATTGTTAATCTAAAAACAATTAATCTTTTTAATCCTTAAAGGAACATGAAACACAAATTTAAAACTTTCATGATTCCGACAGAGAATACAGTTTTAAGAGACTTTCCAATTTACTTCCATTATTTAACCCCTTAATGACCGGACCATTTTTCAATTTTCTTACCCTTAATGACAATGGCTATTTTTACATTTCTGCAGTGTTTGCGTTTAGCTGTAATTTTCCTCTTACTCATTTACTGTACCCACACATATTATATACCGTTTTTCTCGCCATTAAATGGACTTTCTAAAGATACCATTAATTTCATCATATCTTATAATTTACTTTCATAAAAATATAAAATATGATGAAAAAATTGAAAAAAAAACACACTTTTTCTAACTTTTACCCCCAAAAGCTGTTACACATCTACAACCACCAAAATACACCCATTCTAAATAGTTTCTAAATTTTGTCCTGAGTTTAGAAATACCCAATGGTTACATGTTCATTGCTTTTTTTGCAAGTTATAGGGCCATAAATACAAGTAGCACTTTGCTATTTCCAAACCACTTTTTTTCAAAATTAGCGCTAGTTACATTGGAACACTGATATCTTTCAGGAATCTCTGAATATCCATTGACATGTATATATATTTTTTTAGAAGACATCCCAAAGCATTTATCTAGGCCCATTTTGGTATATTTCATGCCACCATTTCACCGCCAAATGCGATCAAATAAAAAAAAAATTGTTGACTTTTTCACAATTTTTTTCACAAACTTTAGGTTTCTCGCTGAATTTATTTACAAAAAACTTATGCAATTATAGCATACATGGTTGTACATGCTTCTCTGGGATCCCCTTTGTTCAGAAATAGCAGACCTATATGGATTTGGCGTTGCTTTTTGGTAATTAGAAGGCCGCTAAATGCCGCTGCACACCACACGTGTATTATGCCCAGCAGTGAAGGGGTTAATTAGGGAGCTTGTAGGGAGCTTTTAGGTTTAATTTTAGCTTTAGTGTAGTGTAGTAGACAACCCAAATTATTGATCTAGGCCCATTTTGGTATATTTCATGCCACCATTTAACCGCCAAATACGATCAAATTAAAAAAAAAACTTACATTTTTCAAAATTTTAGGTTTCTCACTGAAATTATTTACAAGCAGCTTGTGCAATTATGGCACAAATGGTTGTAAATTCTTCTCTGGGATCCCCTTTGTTCAGAAATAGCAGACATATATGGCTTCGGTGTTGCTTTTTGGTAATAATAAGGCCGTTAAATACCGCTGCGCACCACACTTGTAATATGCCCAGCAGTTAAGGCGTTAATTAGGTAGCTTGTGGGGTTAATTTTGAGCTTTAGTGTAGAGATCAGCCTCCCACCTGACACATCCCACCCCCTGATCCCCCCCTGACCCCCCTCAAACAGCTCTCTTCCCTCCCCACCTCACAATTGTCACCGCCATATTAAGTACTGGCAGAAAGTCTGCCAGTACTGAAATAAAAATATTTTTTTAATTTTTTTTTAATTTTTTGTCATACAGTCTGCAGTGATGGATCCCTCCTTACCCCACAACCTCCCTGATCCCCCCATACATCTTTCTAACCCTCCCCCTCTATCTATTTGCCACCATCTTGGGTACTGGCAGCTGTCTGCCAGTACCCAATTTGCTCCCCAAAATATTTTTTTTTTACTTTTTTAATATAAAATATTTGTTTTCTGTAGTGTAGCTGGCCCCCCTAAATAACCTACATCCCTCCCCCTCCCAGATCCCTTACTAAAAAACAGAGATGCCCCTGCATCTACATCAATCTTTTTATTTTGTTGCCAGTATATTTGGCGTGCACGCGCACGCGCGCGCACCCCCGCCCCCCCGCCGCAACCGCCGCACCGGGTAAAATAAGAAAGACAGATCGATCGGTTGGGGAATCAACACCTAGGGGCTTAATTTAAAAAAGAAGCTCCCACCCACCAACTACTTTGTGCACATACATAGCTGATGCAGATGGGGCCACAGAGTGGCCCTTCCTGCATCGGTATGTGAAATGGGGATTGTAGTGATGCCTCAATATTGAGGCATCACTACAATCCCTTGTAAGCAGCTGGAAGCGATCATGATCGCTTCCAGCACTTCAGACAACATAGGACATACCAGGTACGTCAACTGTCATTAAGGGAAGTTTTTCCTATGGCGTACCTGGTAAGTCCTCTGTCATTAAGGGGTTAATTGTGCAGTCTTTTTATATGAACACTTTAGGGGCACCAGCTTCTACTGAGCATGTGCAAGAATTCACAGTGTATACGTATATGAGTCTGTGATTGGCTGATGACTATCATATGATACAGGGGGCCAGCAAATCACTCCTTGACTCCTCTACAGATGCCGTCTGCATGGTAACAGGCTGTAATGGCTGACAGATCGCTGGTGCTGGCATTGTCGTTAGGAGACTGGATCATATCAGCCAGCGTTGACTTCTCAAAGGCCAGTTGGTAAGTATCTAGTAGCTTACATAGCTCATTTAGGTAGGAGTTGCCATAACTTGCATTTATATAAAATACAGTGCTATAACACAGCGGTCATGTGATGATAGAGTCTCAATAGAGACAGAGGAAAGCTTGGAGTGAACTCAATACCAAATTTTATCTTGAGATCCACACTGAGATGGCTCCAGCTTTCAACTTCTCACTCAAAACCGGATCCAATCCAAGTAATAAGTAGCTCTCCACAATCGGGTAAACTTCAGTAATTTAGGTGAATGACTTTCAGAGCTAGATGTTAAAGCAAGATTAAGATTTGTATCTGTTGGTAATCTGTTCTATTATAATTTGCGAACAAAACTCTATAACATTTTTTTTTATTAATAATTTATTTTCTGATATAATAACAATCTGTTACTTTTTCATAAAGTCTTGACTGATTTTTTTTTTAAACATGAAAATGTAAGGTTTACCTGATTAATTTAAATTGAAACTATTACAGCCATATAAGCTGTATAATTTTTCGTGATTGGCTGGCAGATATTTCCTATGCTCAGTGGTTGATAGAAATTAAGCATTTGTACCTATCAGTGAATTAATTTTAGTAAGAAGGTCAGTCAACCAATGATCATTAGTAGGAAAAAAAAAACTTTGTGCTACCTTTATTTCTCTTGTTAAGTGTATCCAGTCCACGGATCTTCCATTACTTGTGGGATATTCTCCTTCCCAACAGGAAGTTGCAAGAGGATCACCCACAGCAGAGCTGCTATATAGCTCCTCCCCTCACTGCCATATCCAGTCATTCTCTTGCAACTCTCAACTAAGATGGAGGTCGTAAGAGGACTGTGGAGTTTTATACTTGGTTTATTTCTTCAATCAAAAGTTTGTTATTTTTAAATGGTACCGGAGTGTACTGTTTATTTCAGGCAGTATTTAGAAGAAGAATCTGCCTGCGTTTTCTATGATCTTAGCAGAAGTAACTAAGATCCTTTGCTGTTCTCACATATTCTGAGGAGTGAGGTAACTTCAGAGGGGGAATAGCGTGCAGGTTTTCCTGTAATAAGATATGTGCAGTTAAAATATTTTTCTAGGGATGGAATTTGCTAGAAAATGCTGCTAATACCGAAGTAATTTAAGTAAAGCCTTAAATGCAGTGATAGCGACTGGTATCAGGCTTATTAATAGAGATACTTACTCTTATAAAAGTGTATTTTAAAACGTTTGCTGGCATGTTTAATCGTTTTTTTACATATGTTTGGTGATAAAACTTATTGGGGCCTAGTTTTTTCCACATGGCTGGCTTGAATTTTGCCTAGAAACAGTTCCCTGATGCTTCCCACTGTTGTAATATGAGTGGGAGGGGCCTATTTTGGCATTTTTTTGCACAGCAAAAATTACAGACACAGACATCCAGCTTCTTCCTGCATGATCCAGGACTTCTCTGAAGGGCTCAAAAGGCTTCAAAAGTCGTATTGTGGGAGGTAAAAAGCCACAGTAGAGCCGTTTTTGTCATTTGTTATTCCGTTTTTGGTATTAAGGGGTTAATCATCCATTTGCAAGTGGGTGCAATGCTCTGCTAACTTATTACATACACTGTAAAAATTTCGTTAGTGTAACTGCATTTTTTCACTGTTATTTCAAAATTTGGGAAAATTTGTGTTTCTTAAAGGCGCAGTAACGTTTTTTATATTGCTTGTAAACTTGTTTTAAAGTGTTTTCCAAGCTTGCTAGTCTCATTGCTAGTCTGTTTAAACATGTCTGACACAGAGGAACCTACTTGTTCATTATGTTTGAAAGCCATGGTGGAGCCCCATAGGAGAATGTGTACTAAATGTATTGATTTCACCTTAAACAGTAAAGATCAGTCTTTATCTATAAAAGAATTATCACCAGAGGGTTCTGTCGAGGGGGAAGTTATGCCGACTAACTCTCCCCACGTGTCAGACCCTCCGCCTCCCGCTTAGGGGACGCACGCTAATATGGCGCCAATTACATCAGGGATGCCCATAGCGATTACCTTGCAGGACATGGCTGCAATCATGAATAATACCCTGTCAGAGGTATTATCTAGATTGCCTGAATTAAGAGGCAAGCGCGATAGCTCTGGGGTTAGGAGAGCTACAGAGCGCGCAAATGCTGTTAGAGCCATGTCTGATACTGCGTCACAGTATGCAGAACATGAGGACGGAGAGCTTCAGTCTGTGGGTGACATCTCTGACTCGGGGAAACCTGACTCAGAGATTTCTAATTTTAAATTTAAGCTTGAGAACCTCCGTGTATTGCTTGGGGAGGTATTAGCTGCTCTGAATGACTGTAACACAGTTGCAATTCCAGAGAAATTGTGTAGGCTGGATAGATACTATGCGGTACCGGTGTGTACTGATGTTTTTCCTATACCTAAAAGGCTTACAGAAATTATTAGCAAGGTGTGCCCTTTTCCCCACCTCCTATATTTAGAAAAATGTTTCCAATAGACGCCACTACACGGGACTTATGGCAGACGGTCCCTAAGGTGGAGGGAGCAGTTTCTACTTTAGCAAAGCGTACCACTATCCCGGTTGAGGACAGTTGTGCTTTTTCAGATCCAATGGATAAAAAATTGGAGGGTTACCTTAAGAAAATGTTTATTCAACAAGGTTTTATTTTACAGCCCCTTGCATGCATTGCGCCTGTCACTGCTGCGGCGGCATTCTGGTTTGAGGCCCTGGAAGAGGCCATACAGACAGCTCCATTGAATGAAATTATTGACAAGCTTAGAACGCTTAAGCTAGCTAACTCATTTGTTTCTGATTCCATTGTTCATTTGACTAAACTAATGGCTAAGAATTCCGGATTCACCATCCAGGCGCGTAGGGCGCTATGGCTTAAATCCTGGTCAGCTGATGTGACTTCAAAGTCTAAATTACTCAACATTCCTTTCAAGGGGCAAATTATTGCTGACATTACTGGAGGCAAGGGTCATACCCTTCCTCAGGACAGGGCCAATTCAAAGGCCAAACAGTCTAATTTTCGTGCCTTTCGAAATTTCAAGGCAGGAGCAGCATCAACTTCCTCCGCTTCAAAACAAGAGGGAACTGTTGCTCATTCCAGACAGGCCTGGAAACCTAACCAGTCCTGGAACAAGGGCAAGCAGGCCAGAAAGCCTGCTGCTGCCCCCAAGACAGCATGAAGGAACGGCCCCCTATCCGGAAACGGATCTAGTGGGGGGCAGACTTTCTCTCTTCGCCCAGGCATGGGCAAGAGATGTTCAGGATCCCTGGGCGTTGGAGATCATATCTCAGGGATATCTTCTGGACTTCAAAGCTTCTCCTCCACAAGGGAGATTTCATCTTTCAAGGTTATCAGCAAACCAGATAAAGAAAGAGGCATTCCTAAGCTGTGTGCAAGACCTCCTAGTAATGGGAGTGATCCATCCAGTTCCGTGGACGGAACAAGGACAGGGATTTTATTCAAATCTGTTTGTGGTTCCCACGAAAGAGGGAACCTTCAGACCAATCTTGGATCTAAAGATCTTAAACAAATTCTTCAGAGTTCCATCATTCAAAATGGAAACTATTCGGACCATCCTACCCATGATCCAAGAGGGTCAGTACATGACCACAGTGGATGCCTACCTTCACATACTGATTCACAAAGATCATCATCGGTTCCTAAGGTTTGCCTTTGTAGACAGGCATTACCAATTTGTAGCTCTTCCCTTCGGGTTGGCCACTGCCCCGAGAATTTTTACAAAGGTTCTGGGCTCACTTCTGGCGGTTCTAAGACCGCGAGGCATAGCGGTGGCTCCGTATCTAGACGACATCCTGATACAGGTGTCAAGTCTCATACAGAGATAGTACTGGCATTTCTGAGGTCGCATGGGTGGAAAGTGAATGTGGAAAAGAGTTCTCTATCACCACTCGCAAGAGTCTCCTTCCTAGGGACTCTTATAGGTTCTGTAGAGATGAAAATTTACCTGACGGAGTCCAGGTTATCAAAACTTCTAAATGCTTGCCGTGTCCTTCATTCCATTCCACGCCCGTCAGTGGCTCAGTGCATGGAAGTAATCGGCTTAATGGTAGCGGCAATGGACATAGTACCATTTGCGCGCCTGCATCTCAGACCGCTGCAATTATGCATGCTAAGTCAGTGGAATGGGGATTACTCAGATTTGTCCCCTCTACTAAATCTGGATCAAGAGACCAGAGATTCTCTTCTCTGGTGGCTTTCTCGGGTCCATCTGTCCAAGGGTATGACCTTTCGCAGGCCAGATTGGACGATTGTAACAACAGATGCCAGCCTTCTAGGTTGGGGCGCAGTCTGGAACTCCCTGAAGGCTCAGGGATCGTGGACTCAGGAGGAGAAACTCCTCCCAATAAATATTCTGGAGTTAAGAGCAATGTTCAATGCTCTTCTAGCTTGGCCAAAGTTAGCAACACTGAGGTTCATCAGATTTCAGTCGGACAACATCACGACTGTGGCTTACATCAACCATCAAAGGGGAACCAGGAGTTCCCTAGCGATGTTAGAAGTCTCAAAGATAATTCGCTGGGCAGAGTCTCACTCTTGCCACCTGTCAGCAATCCACATCCCAGGCGTAGAGAACTGGGAGGCGGATTTTCTAAGTCGTCAGACTTTTCATCCGGGGCAGTGGGAACTCCATCCGGACGTGTTTGCTCAACTGGTCCATCGTTGGGGCAAACCAGAACTGGATCTCATGGCATCTCGCCAGAACGCCAAGCTTCCTTGTTACGGATCCAGGTCCAGGGACCCGGGAGCAACGCTGATAAATGCTCTAGCAGCTCCTTGGTTCTTCAACCTGGCCTATGTGTTTCCACCGTTTCCTCTGCTCCCTCAACTGATTGCCAAAATCAAACAGGAGAGAGCATCGGTGATTCTGATAGCGCCTGCATGGCCACGCAGGACCTGGTATGCAGACCTAGTGGACATGTCATCTCTTCCACCATGGACACTGCCTCTGAGGCAGGACCTTCTAATACAAGGTCCTTTCAATCATCCAAATCTAATTTCTCTGAGACTGACTGCATGGAGATTGAACGCTTGATTCTATCAAGGCGTGGCTTCTCCGAGTCAGTCATTGATACCTTAATACAGGCTCGGAAGCCTGTCACCAGGAAAATCTACCATAAGATATGGCGTAAATATCTTTATTGGTGTGAATCCAAAAGTTACTCATGGAGTAAGGTTAGGATTCCTAGGATATTGTCCTTTCTCCAAGAGGGTTTGGACAAAGGCTTATCAGCTAGTTCTTTAAAGGACAGATCTCTGCTCTGTCTATTCTTTTGCACAAGCGTCTGGCAGAAGTTCCAGACGTCCAGACATTTTGTCAGGCTTTGGTTGGGATTAAGCCTGTGTTTAAAACTGTTGCTCCCCCGTGGAGCTTAAACTTGGTTTTTAAAGTTCTTCAGGGAGTTCCGTTTGAACCCCTTCATTCCATTGACATTAAACTTTTATCTTGGAAAGTTCTGGTTTTGATGGCTATTTCCTCGGCTCGAAGAGTCTCTGAGTTTTCTGCCTTACATTGTGAATCTCTTTATCTGATTTTTCATTCAGACAAGGTAGTTCTGCGTACCAAACCTGGGTTTTTACCTAAGGTGGTTTCTAACAGGAATATCAATCAAGAGATTGTTGTTCCATCATTGTGTCCTAATCCTTCTTCAAAGAAGGAACGTCTTTTGCATAATCTGGACGTAGTCCGTGCCTTGAAGTTTTACTTACAGGCTATTAAAGATTTTCGTCAAACATCTGCCCTGTTTGTCGTTTACTCTGGACAGAGGAGAGGTCAAAAAGCTTCGACAACCTCTCTCTCCTTTTGGCTTCGGAGCATAATACGCTTAGCCTATGAGACTGCTGGACAGCAGCCCCCTGAAAGGATTACAGCTCATTCTACTAGAGCTGTGGCTTCCACCTGGGCCTTTAAAAATGAGGCCTCTGTTGAACAGATTTGCAAGGCTGCGACTTGGTCTTCACTTCACACCTTTTTAAAATTTTACAAATTTGACACTTTTGCTTCTTCGGAGGCTGTTTTTGGGAGAAAGGTTCTACAGGCAGTGGTTCCTTCCGTTTAAGTTCCTGCCTTGTCCCTCCCATCATCCGTGTACTTTAGCTTTGGTATTGGTATCCCACAAGTAATGGATGATCCGTGGACTGGATACACTTAACAAGAGAAAACATAATTTATGCTTACCTGATAAATTTATTTCTCTTGTAGTGTATCCAGTCCACGGCCCCGCCCTGTCCTTTTAAGGCAGGTCTAAATTTTAATTAAACTACAGTCACCACTGCACCCTATGGTTTCTCCTTTCTCGTCTTGTTTCGGTCGAATGACTGGATATGGCAGTGAGGGGAGGAGCTATATAACAGCTCTGCTGTGGGTGATCCTCTTGCAACTTCCTGTTGGGAAGGAGAATATCCCACAAGTAATGGATGATCCGTGGACTGGATACACTACAAGAGAAATAAATTTATCAGGTAAGCATAAATTATGTTTTTCCTGAGTTTTGCACGTCTAGCATGAGCCGCCCACCCGCTACCCGCCTCCCACCTACACCTCCTGTCTGTAATGTCACCGTCTATAATGATCAGGTATCTGCCCTCATATGGAGGCGGAACACTTAACAGCTGAGAGTGCTGGAGCTTCCTGAAGTTATCTTGCACCAGGTATGTTGGCCAGGTATGTTTGTCTTGCACAGTTTCTACTGCAAATGGACTACGTCGAACAAACATACCTGGTCTACATATATATATTTATTTAATTTGGTTATCTCAAAGGTACCCTGTTATTGATGCTTCCCTAATAACCTTGTAAGAAAGAACAAAGTCAAAAACGGAAGCCACATATCAATCCATTTTGGTTCCATCCTGTGACTTTATTAAATGATATGTTTAGTTGTATTTTGTTTATATGCTTGTTAAACCTCAAGGACCACGTACGTAGATGTGAGCAGAACAGTAAATTATAGAGCAGCCAGTAAAGCGACATTCAGGTTTTTGTTTAATCCTTAGTTGTCATGTTTTTCCCTCTTATTTTTTTCTGGGTTGCTTTGATTGTGCGGTTTTCTAAGTGTTGGTTTACAGACGGACAGGCTCTACCCCATGTAATTAACAAGGAGTTGTAGACATGCGGAAAATGTGATATTGGTGACTTTTTAACCCATTCACTAAAAGAAAGAACAAGAAAAGTATTATAGGCCCTCCAACTGTAGGTACTTAAAGGAATAGTCTAGTCAAAATTAATCTTTCATGATTCAGATAGAGCTTGCAATTTTAAGCAACTTTCTAATTTTCATCTATTATCAATTTTTCTTTGTTCTCTTGGCGTCTTTATTTGTAAAAGCAAGAATGTAAGCATAGGAGCCGGCCCATTTTTGGTTTAGTACCTGTGTAGTACTTTGTGTCTAAATGTAGCCACCAATAAGCAAGCATTACCCAGGGGCTGAACCAAAAATGGGCCGACTCCTATGCTTACATTCTTGCTTTTTCAAATAAAGAAACCAAGAGAACGAAGAAAAATTGATTATAGGAGTAAATTAGAAAGTTGCTTAAAATTGCCTGCTCTATATGAATCATGAAAGTTTAATTTTGACTAGACTATTCCTTTAACTTAGAAATACATTGGAGGCACATTCATTATTTAAAACAAAAGTAACATAACACACTTGTACCTGATGCTGTATACTTGGCTTAGTAACGGGTAGAGGGGGAGGGAGAGGGAGGGGCCCTACAGTGCAGAAAATATATTTTGAAGGCAGAGGGAGGGAGGGATGGGGCTCTGCTCTAAAGAGACAACTTTGGGATGGGGAGTGGGGGACCTCTACACTGTAGTATTTTAAAAATAAAAAATAAATAAAAATAAAATTAAAAGAATACTATAAATTGGTTACTGGCAGACATCTGCCAATACCAAAGATTGCCACCATTAGTGATAGGGGGGAGGGTTAGAGAGCTGTTTTGGGAGATATAAGGGTGATGGAAGGAAGGGTTCACTATACACTGCAGAGAAAAATAATAATAATAATAAAAAAACAACTAAACTGCATACTGGCAGACTGCTAAGTACCTAAGGTGGTGGGGATAAGTGTGTGTGGGGGAGAGAGCTGTTTGGGAGGGATCAGGTAGGTGTCAGGTAGGAGACTAATACCTACAATACTATTTCCATAACCAGCTAACTTATTAACCCCTTCACTGGAAAAGCCATATATGTCTGCTATTTCCGAACAAAGGGGATCCCAGAGAAGCTTTTACAATTACCTGAGTCATGATTGCTCAATGGGTATGTAAATAATTTCAGTAAGAAACACAAAGTTTGTGAAAAACTTAAAGTGAAGGTAAACTTTGATGAATGAAAATCCCCTTTTATTTTAAAATACTATTAAAAACAGGGGCACTTTCAATTATCAAAGTTTACAAAATAGCCGTTTTGATTAAAAACTTACCTTTGTTTCTTTTTACAGCTACAGCAGCTTTCCCCTCCTGGAAATCCTCTCGTCACACGTCAGCAATGACTATTCCGGCTTCCTCCAATCATGCCTTTCCCCCCTGGGTGGTTATTGCCTGAGGCCATGCTGTGATTGGAGGAAGCCGGATTAGTCATTGATGTGTGAAGAGAGGATTTCCAGGAGGGGGAAGCTGCTCTGGCTGTGAAAAAAACAAAGGTAAGTTTTTAATCAAAATGGCTAATTTGTAAACTTTGATGAATGAAAGTGCCCCTGTTTTTAATAGTATTTTAAAAAAACTGACTTTCATTTATCAAAGTTTACCTTCACTTTAAAGGGACACTAAACACAATTTTATTTTGTGATTCAGATAGAGCATGCAATTTTAAGCAACTTTCTAATTTACTCCTATTATCAATTTTTCTTCATTCTCTTGGTATCTTTATTTGAAAAGCAATAATGTAAGTTTAGATGCCAGCCCATTTTTGGTGAACAACTTGGGTTGTTCTTGCTAATTGGTAGATAAATTCACCTACCAATAAACAAATGCTGATCAGTGTTCTGAACTAAAAATTGGCTGGCGCCTTAGCTTAGATGCCTTCTTTTTTCAAATAAAGATAGCAGGAGAACAAAGTAAATTGATAATAGGAGTAAATTAGAAAGTTGCTGAATATTGCATGCTCTATCTGAATCACGAAAGAAAAAAATTGGGTTCAGTGTCCCTTTAAAGTGAAGGTAAACTTCGATTAATGAAAGCCCGTTTTTTAAAAATACTATTAAAAACAGGGGCATTTTCATTCATCAAAGTTTAGAAGGCAGCCGTTTTGATTAAAAACTTACCTTTGTTTTTTCCACAGTCAGAGCAGCTTCCCCCACCCGGAGATCCTCTCTTCACATGTCATCAATGACTAATCCAGCTTCCTCCAATCACGGCATGACCTTGGCAATGACTACCCTGGGGGGAAAGCCGTGATTGGAGCAAGCTGGATTAGTCATTGATGACGTGTGAAAAGAGGATCTCAGGGTGGGGGAAGCTGCTCTAGCTGTGCAAAGAAGAGAGGTAAGTTTTAATCAAAACGGCTGCTTTATAAACTTTGATGAATGAAAGTGCCCCTGTTTTTAATAGTATTTTTAAAAAATGGGCTTTCATTCATCAAAGTTTTACCTTCACTTTAACTCTTTTTTTATTTTAAATAAATGATCGCATTTAGGAGTGAAATGGTGGCAGTGAAATGGTGGCATGAAATTTACAAACATTAACCTAGATCCATCCATAGCTTGGGTTGTCTACTTAAAAAAAAAAAAAAAACTATATCCGCCCTGTCCCTCCGCCCCTCTCCCCCCTCCCCCCTCTTTTTTTTTTTTTCTCTCTCTCTTCCCCTCTCCCTTCTTCCTCCCCCTCCTCTTTTACCCCTAGCCCCCCTGTCTTTCCTTTTTCTTTTGGGTATGAATTAATACCCGAGCTTACTCATAATTTGCACGCTTTAATATAATCGCACTATATAATATTACACACCTACTTGTGAACAATGAGTCAGAAGTGTAAGCAATAGGCACTGACAATTTACTGTTATTTTTTATTATTTTTTATTATTTTGCTTACAGTGTCTGTATCTTCACAAATGTTCTTAGAGTTTTGTATTCTGCTCATTCAATAAAGTTTTTTCAAAAAACAAAACAAAAAAAAAACTAAGTTTAAACTAACAATTAAGCTAACATAACTATTGTACTAAAATTAAAATAACTACCAATTAAAAAAAACCTAAATTACACATTAAAAAAAAACTAACACTACAAAAAAAATTAAGTCTAAAATTACAAAAAAAAAAATAAAAATAAAAAAATACCTATATATTTTTCATAGGTAAACTAAAAAATAAATTAAAAAAGGCTCTATTTCTATTCAAATTGAGTGATAGCAAAAATGTTTAAAAAGTATCTAATATTTTTGGGTATTAGCCCCTTAAGGATCGGGCACTTTGGACAAAAACTTTCCCAAAAGACCAGAGCATTTTTAGCATTTTTGCCATCACTACATTTCAACAGAAATAGAGCCCTTTTTTTTAAAAAAAAAACAAAAACATCAAAACTATATATTTATTATTTTAGTAGACAACCCAAAGTATTGATCTAGGCCCATTTTGGTATATTTCGTGCCACCATTTCACCGCCAAATGTGATCAATTAAAAAAATCGATAACTTTTTTCCAATTTTAGGTTTCTCACTGAAATGATTTACAAACAGCTTGTGCAATCAGGACTCAAATGGTTGTAAATGCTTCTATGTGATCCCCTTTGTCCAGAAATAGCAGACATATATGGCTTTGGCATTGCTTTTAGATAATTAGATGGCCGCTAAATGCCGCTGTGCACCACATTTGTATTATGCCCAGCAGTGAAGGGGTTAATTAGGTAGCTTGTAGGGTTACTTTTTGCTTTAGTGTAGAGAACAGCTTCTCACCTGACACATCCCACCCCTTGATCCCTCTCTGACCCCTCTTAAACAGCTCTCTTCCCTCCCTCACCCCCAAAGGTCACCCCCATCTTAAGTACTGTCAGAAAGTCTGCCAGTATAAAAATAAAAGGGTTTTTTTAATTTTATTTTCTACTTTTTATTTTTAAATGATATATTTACTGCAGGGTAGTATCCCCCCTTACCTCCCTGATCCCCCCCCCCAACAGCTCTCTAACTTTCCCCCGTCTACCTATTTACAGCCATCTTAGGTACTGGCAGCTGTCTGCCAGTAACCAGTTTGCTGCAAAAAAGGTAATTAAAAATATATATATTTAATACCCATTTTTCTGTAGTGTAGCTGCCCCTTCCCCTCACAGATCCCTTTTCCTCAAATTATCCCACATATGATCCACCTCATTGCCCCTCCTCCCTCCTTCCCCCTCAATCACGCAGCTGGATTTGTTTTCCCCCCTGTATCGTGGCATAGCGGTCCTGCCCACTCCCGCCTCCTCAAACGATCGGGTCCCACCGCTGTTCAATGCAGAGAGGGCCACAGAGTGCTTCGGTAACTGCAACTCTATTTCTACAGTGCCCCACAACCCCTTAAAGAACAGCGCTGTACCCTGTACGATGCTGATCGCGGCAGAAAGAAGCCCAGGACTGCAGCAACGTACAGGGTATGGCGCTCTTCGTTAAGGAGTTAAGTTTGTCTCTGAAATTCCTGGTAGCAAAGGGGTTAATATACATTTTACCTCTATGATAACCTGTATCTCACCCCTGTAGACAGCCACTTTTTTTCAAAGTGCAACAGTGTTACCGGCTACACTGGGTAGGAAGAAGGAAGTCCTCAGCCGATCTTTATATAAAACTTCACATTTATTGAAACTGGATATAAAACCAAAAAGTACATCAAGAGGGCGAACAGTAAAATGATCACTCAAGACATCAGAGTGACCTAAAAAGACAGCAATACAAGCATACGCGTTTCGTGCAGGGCTACCGCACTTGATCACTGCTATGCATCTTATGCTGTCCACAGCTATTTAAAGGAAAAAAGGGTAATAACCCTCATTAACAACATTTGTGGGTAATTTGACCTCATAATGGGCTGGTACAATATGTCGGAGCACACTTGAATATAGCAAAGAGATATGAAATGATAACTTAGTATAGTATGAAAATATATATATACATTCTGCATAGATTAAAAATATATGGCAACACAGTAAACTATAATTCATTATACTGAAAAAATATATATGTACATTTAAATTTATATTGAAACACTATCTAGAATAAGGACTACCAAAATTAATTCGATTAAATTGCAGTATTAACACAAGAAAACACAAATTCAAATAAACAGATTGACATCGGCTTCTAAATTTAAGCCCATATGTGACCTAGAATTGAGATAGAAGACCCATTTAAATGGACATAATACTCATATGCTAAAACTTGAAACTGATGCATTATAACTGTAAAAAGCTGACAGGAAAATATCAACTGAGCATCTCTATGTAAAAAAGGAAGATATTTTACCTAACAATCTCCTCGGCTCAGCAGAGTAAGTTCTGTGTAAAAAGTTATACTCCGCTGCTCCCAGCTGCAGGTAAAAAAACAAAAACAAATGAAGAAATGAACAGCAGCAAATCAGCATTAGCAGTGCTGAGGTCATGAACTCTTTTACTGTGATCTCATGAGATTTGACTTAACTCTCATGAGATTTCATAGTAAACTTCCTTTAAACTGAATAGGGAAATAACATGAGAGTGCACGAGGCTCAACCCCTTAGCTGCCCCGGGACAGACATACTGATTTGCTGCTTAGAAGTCCTTTACATTGGGATGTGGCTACTGAGGAACTTTTGAGGTAAAATATGTTTCTTTTTTACATAGAGATGTTCAGGTGATATTTTCTAGTCAGCTTTTTACAGCTATGCTGCATCACTTTCAAGTGTTTCAACATTTGGGTATTATGGCCCTTTAACTTCTTTTTTTACTCAAAATATAATCCCTATCCCCTCCCTTTTTAAAGAAGGGTACATGGTCAATAGCCTGTATAGAGAATAGTGAAAAGTCTCCCCTATGTTCATTTTTAAAATGTGTGGCCACAGAAGTAAAAACCTCCGGATCCTCTATCTCTAATGTGCTCTAATGCTCTTTCTTTTAATGGCCTTTTAGTTTATCCACTTTTTTTTCCATTTTTAAAAAAAAAGCTATTTAAAGCCTTGCATTTTAACCATTTATTGACGGTTCTTGTAAACCCATTCAGTGCAAGATTGTAAAAAGCTAAAAAACAAACACTAAGATAAGGGGAGATAAAAAATAAGAGAAGAGGCGCCAAATAGTGTGTATCATACGGATAAAGAGCAACGCACCCCAAACTATAGCTTCTACTTACAAGAGAAACTGCACTTGATAAGTGCCACAAACGCCTTCTGAACAACTAGCAGCTATCCAGATAGCTGATCAGAGTCGTTTGTCCCTCCGGAATGGGGCTGTAGATGTAGGAAATAAAAAAACAGGGGCACCGCAATAGTGTATATCAGTGAGTTAAAACACTAATACGAACAACGAAGAGATATACTCACAATGTATCAGGCACTTGATAAGTGCCACAAAAGCCTTCTGGACAATTCTCAGCTGTCCAGCACACTGAGTTCTCTGGCACAAACACCCCGTCTACGCTGGATACACTCAATTCAGGTGAACAAAATTTCTTGCCACAACGTGTTTCCCGGTAGCTAAGACCGCTTCATCAGGTGTAAATAAAAATAACAATATCACAGCTTATAAAGCAGTCTTAGTTACCGGGAAAAGCGTTGTGGCAAGATTGTTTTTAATAAAACATTTACTTTTAATATCACGGCTAAATTTTTAATATTAGACATTTGTTGCATGGGATTACCTCTATCTACCACTTTACATTGGTATTACATCACGGAGTGGGCTGAAATTTCGTTCACCTGAATTGAGTGTATCCAGCGTAGACGGGGTGTTTGTGCCAGAGAACTCAGTGTGCTGGACAGCTGAGAATTGTCCAGAAGGCTTTTGTGGCACTTATCAAGTGCCTGATACATTTTGAGTTTATCTCTTCGTTGTTCGTATTAGTGTTTTAACTCACTGATATACACTATTGCGGTGCCCCTGTTTTTTTATTTCCTACATCTGCAGCCCCATTCCGGAGGGACAAACGACTCTGATCAGCTATCTGGACAGCTGCTAATTGTTCAGAAGGCGTTTGTGGCACTTATCAAGTGCGGTGTCTCTTGTAAGTAGAAGCTATAGTTTGGGGTGCGTTGCTCTTTATCCGTATGATACACACTATTTGGCGCCTCTTCTCTTATTTTTTATCTACAGATTGTATGTTTGGCCAATCAAGCATTTGGAAGGAGTTTTGCTGCCTGGGAACCTCATCCTTTTTCAACAATAGTGTGGACTTTCCTATTATGACTGTATTTGCACTTATGGTTTGCAACGTTTGGTTATAGTACTTTTGATATTATTTTTTATATGTGTTATTTTTGTATTCTATATAATGTATTTGTTTTTTCACCTCTCAATTTTTTATTATTTATCACAGTGAGCATGGGATTAGTGTTTATAATGTAACACTAGTTTATCACATTATTTCATTTTTTGGTATTAGTAATTACAGCACATTCATACGAGAATTTTGGCGCATCTTACATTATTTTCTTAAGATAAGGGGAGACCTGCAGGGGCTTAGGTACAGACATTTTTAGAGGTTCTAGAAGTATATTAATATAAGAATGTTGGTTATGCAAAACTGGAAAATGGGTAGTAAAGGCATTAATTATCTTTTTAAACGATAATAAAAATCAAGTAGACTTCTCCCTTTAAATGTTGCCACTTTTATGAATCAAAAACATTTATTAGACATTTCTTTATTCTCTCTCTCTCTTCTCTCTCACTCTTTCTATGTAAATTTATATATTTTACTCAATTTGATTTATATTGCTTTCTTTCTCTCTTTCTTTTTATGCCATTTATCAGATTGAGGAGGAAGGCTGTTCATATTTATAAAGAACCCATTTGTAAAAAAATCCATATTATAAGTAACTTTTGTATAGTTTGTCATCATTATGTGATTAGAGGAGAATAACTTCATGGATATGGGCAGAAGTTTGTATAGCCATTGAGTCTAACAAAACATTTTAGGGCAAAACAGATATTTAAGCAAAATGTTCCTAAGGTATATTTGAAATTGCTGATTGCTTCCCTTTAACTTTCTGACTTTAAACTTGGTTGGAATTGAGCTGCACCATTTTCCTCATAGAGGTTGAGAATGTTTTTCTCTCAAATGTCCCTTTTAAGGAATAAAGTTGTTTTTGTGTTTTTAAAGTGACTGTAAACACTTGTATAATTACAAGATATTTCTGTGTTCCTTTTAAATAATGTATCAGCCAAGTCTTAACTTTTTTTTTAATGAACATCCCTTTTCCTGCAGTTGTTTTCCACAGACAAAAGGCTAGCCACTGTCATAAACGTAATATACAATGCATTGTTTTGCTGTTGTTATCTGATAAATCCAATTAGTTATATATACGTATATGTGTGTACAGGGAGTGCAGAATTATTAGGCAAATGAGTATTTTGACCACATCATCCTCTTTATGCATGTTGTCTTACTCCAAGCTGTATAGGCTCGAAAGCCTACTACCAATTAAGCATATTAGGTGATGTGCATCTCTGTAATGAGAAGGGGTGTGGTCTAATGACATCAACACCCTATATCAGGTGTGCATAATTATTAGGTAACTTCCTTTCCTTTGGCAAAATGGGTCAAAAGAAGGACTTGACAGGCTCAGAAAAATCAAAAATAGTGAGATATCTTGCAGAGGGATGCAGCACTCTTAAAATTGCAAAGCTTCTGAAGAGTGATCATCGAACAATTAAGCGTTTCATTCAAAATAGTCAACAGGGTCGCAAGAAGCGTGTGGAAAAACCAAGGCGCAAAATAACTGCCCATGAGCTGAGAAAAGTCAAGCGTGCAGCTGCCAAGATGCCACTTGCCACCAGTTTGGCCATATTTCAGAGCTGCAACATCACTGGAGTGCCCAAAAGCACAAGGTGTGCAATACTCAGAGACATGGCCAAGGTAAGAAAGGCTGAAAGACGACCACCACTGAACAAGACACACAAGCTGAAACGTCAAGACTGGGCCAAGAAATATCTCAAGACTGATTTTTCTAAGGTTTTATGGACTGATGAAATGAGAGTGAGTCTTGATGGGCCAGATGGATGGGCCCGTGGCTGGATTGGTAAAGGGCAGAGAGCTCCAGTCCGACTCAGACGCCAGCAAGGTGGAGGTGGAGTACTGGTTTGGGCTGGTATCATCAAAGATGAGCTTGTGGGGCCTTTTCGGGTTGAGGATGGAGTCAAGCTCAACTCCCAGTCCTACTGCCAGTTTCTGGAAGACACCTTCTTCAAGCAGTGGTACAGGAAGAAGTCTGCATCCTTCAAGAAAAACATGATTTTCATGCAGGACAATGCTCCATCACACGCGTCCAAGTACTCCACAGCGTGGCTGGCAAGAAAGGGTATAAAAGAAGAAAATCTAATGACATGGCCTCCTTGTTCACCTGATCTGAACCCCATTGAGAACCTGTGGTCCATCATCAAATGTGAGATTTACAAGGAGGGAAAACAGTACACCTCTCTGAACAGTGTCTGGGAGGCTGTGGTTGCTGCTGCACGCAATGTTGATGGTGAACAGATCAAAACACTGACAGAATCCATGGATGGCAGGCTTTTGAGTGTCCTTGCAAAGAAAGGTGGCTATATTGGTCACTGATTTGTTTTTGTTTTGTTTTTGAATGTCAGAAATGTATATTTGTGAATGTTGAGATGTTATATTGGTTTCACTGGTAAAAATAAATAATTGAAATGGGTATATATTTGTTTTTTGTTAAGTTGCCTAATAATTATGCACAGTAATAGTCACCTGCACACACAGATATCCCCCTAAAATAGCTAAAACTAAAAACAAACTAAAAACTACTTCCAAAAATATTCAGCTTTGATATTAATGAGTTTGTTGGGTTCATTGAGAACATGGTTGTTGTTCAATAATAAAATGAATCCTCAAAAATACAACTTGCCTAATAATTCTGCACTCCCTGTATGTGTGTATATATATATATATATATATATATATATATATATATATATATAGATAGATAGATAGATAGATAGAGCATGGTTAGCTTTGAAAAGTCATCAGGGTGCATTTCAAGTTCTTAAATTTTGGGTCCAAAAATGAGGAATCCGGCTTCCTCCAATCATGGCATTGAATCAGACACCGATTCCTCCGGGGGGAAAGCCGTGATTGGAGGATGACCTATCCATCATTTCTGACCAGGGAAAGCTGGAGCGGCTGTCAAGATTAAAAGGTAAGTATTTTTTCACAACAGGAGTGAAATGTAAATTTTGATGAATTAAAGGGCCACTGTAAGTAAATATTTTCTATGCCTGTTACTAACTACCTACCCCAAATAAGCTTTTTATCAATAGCATTTCATTAACATATCTCTACCGTATATAAGAAATCTTATCTGCAAATTTAATTGTTTTCCAAACCCACTCCGTAGGTATCCTTTGCTCTGTACCAATCCGTTTACAATACCTAGGTTTCAAAATGGCGCTTTAAACACAAAGTTATTGGTTTAAGTATTTTGAACATGCAGTGCTGAAAATAGTGGGCAGGATAATGTGACATCATCGGCGAATAAAATATATAACTTTTAGAACGTTATGAAACTTCGTTTTGGAGAAAATATAGGTCAGTAGGTTTTAATTAATGTTTATTAACTTTAATATGTTAGTTGTTTAGCTTAAAAATTATAACAGAAAGTAATCCTTTAAAGTGCCCCTCTTTTTAATCAAATTTTTAAAAACCGGGCATTTAAGGATCAAAATTTACATTCACTTTAATGTGAAAGCTTTTGGAAAACATGTGATGACTTGATATTACTAAGTAAAATGTGTGACTAAAATGTTTCCTCAGAAACACAGACTTTCTTCAAGGGGTCATAGAACAACAGTGAGTCCCCTCCCCGGAAAGACCATGGGAAATTTTTTATATAGATGTTTTTTCCCCAATACTGTAATGTCCAGCCAAACTGGGATGGTTTACATTTCCAGTGCTAAAGGAATGCCATTGTTAATTAAAATAACCATTATTTAACTTTCACGTAATTTGTTAAAGAGATTTTGAAGCCATAACCAGAATATGGCTATATGGAATATATACCATGCTCAGTGGCTTTTGGCATACTCTGATGGGAAATAATATTTGTATTATATGTTTTGGAAATGTATAGTAAATTATTGGCATACGCTTTTTGTTTTCAGCTCCGTAATTGACACCTTTAAATAAAGGGAGCTTCTGATTTGTACCTATATACCATAGCCTGCTTCTGATTTTTACGTACACACTATAGACATTTGTGTAAGTTCTGAGATTGAGACCAGGAGGATCCATTAAAGATGTCGATATTTGAGTAAAAATCAGACAAAAAAAGGAAAATTTTATCAATTTTTTTTCTATTTTAAAATTGCTTAAAAAACTCTAAGATGAAACAAGGCTTACCCCATCATATTTTATATTGGTTCATTCCTGTAAACAATGAGTATGATGTACTTTAAACCTTTAAGTGTGTATTAATTTTTTCCATTATATGATTCAACTTATGAATTTGTAACATGACAATGTGGGATTTTCTTGGACCGGTTAGATTAGAACTCCAGCCTAATGATGAATAATTGGCTGCTTTGTAATCAGGGTATTTTGCACTGCAGGTTAGGACAGGATACTCTAAAATCCTAAACTTGGCAGTATTTTTTAAGTAGTACAGAAGGCGTCTTGCCAGATTTCTGGCTCACTGTGTTTTTAAAACAGCTGTGTTTAATAGAGTGAATGCAAGGGATGACAGCATGGCCTGGAGAACACTCCTGGACTTCAGTAAAAAAAATAAGACACTGACTGAACCATATAATCATATATACAGATTACTGTCAGTTGTCATCATTAACAGTGATGATTTGAAACTGGTGGACAGGGGAATGTTTTACGACCTATAAAAAATAAAAAGAAGAGGGACACTTTAAAGCTTTAAAGGGGCATTAAAGTGCAAATGGAAATGCTCTATGTTTGAACATTGTATCATTGAAGTGTTCTTTGCACATATGTTAAAGGGACACTGTACCCAAAAATTTTCTTTCGTGATTCAGATTGAGCATGAAATTTTAAGCAACTTTCTAATTTACTCCTATTATCAAATTTTCTTCATTCTCTTGGTATCTTTATTTGAAATGCAAGAATGTAAGTTTAGATGCCGGACCATTTTTGGTGAACAACCTGGGTTGTCCTTGCTGATTGGTGGATAAATTCATCCACCAATAAAAAAGTGCTGTCCAGAGTACTGAAACCAAATAAAAGCTTAGATGCCTTCTTTTTCAAATAATGATAGCAAGAGAACGAATACAAATTGATAATAGGAGTAAATTCGAAAGTTGCTTAAAATTGCATGCTCTTTCTGAATTATAAAAGAAAAAATTTGGGTTCAGTGTCCCTTTAAACACACAGCTCCAGAGCAGCAATGCAATACTAGGACATAGCTGAGCACATCTAGTTAGCCAATAATAAGAGGCATATCTGTGTAGTCAACAATTATCATTGCATTGCTTTTCCTGGGTCTCTTAAAATGGTGTGTTCTATATAATTAATGAAAGTTCAGTTTTGAGTTTCATATCCCTTTAATGCCTCTGCAATCTTATATATTATGAAAATGATTATATTTTCCTTTTTAAAGAGCCACGAAACCCCAAATTGTTCTTTCATGATCCACATATATCACACAATTTTCCAATTTAATTTAGTTATCAAATTTGCTTCATTCACTTGTAGTATCCTTTGTTGAAGGAACAGCAATGCAACATTGGGAGAGTTTTATGAAAACATACTAAGGTAAATTTTCTGTCAAATTTCAAAGTTGATCCAGTGTTCCCTCCCCATGCATCATGTGACAGCCATCAGCCAATCACAAAATGTGTGTGGGTGTGTGTATATATATATATATATATATATATATATATATATATATATGTATGTGTGTATATATGTTTTTATATATATATATATATATATATATATATATATATATATATATATATATATACGTTGCACTTTTGCACATGCTCAATAAGAGCGGGAGTCTCAGAAAGTGTGCATATAAAAAAGAATGTGCATGTTTTGATAATGGAAGTATATTGAATTATTTTTAAATTGCAGGCTCTCAAAATCATGAAACTTTATTTTGACTTTAGTGACCCTTTTAAATTGATCAGAAATTAAAATGTCGTTGATCTACAGTTACAGAACCCAGACCAATAGCAAAATAACTGATGCAACCATAACTTAAATTTATCTTGCTCTTCCTGCAGAACTATTCTGAGTGTGTGTCCAAAACAGGTGTTATTTTCTATTGGAAAAAGGGGGACATACAATAAATTATTTCTCTTTTAAAAATCCGTTATTTTTAATCAACAAATTATATGTAGCATGGATTTATAGGAAAAATAACTTGCACTAAACAATGGCTGCTCTGGTTAGAATCTTTTCTGAGCTCACAACAAAGTTTGCTTGTGGAAACCGAACGTATTCTATCTGTAATGTTAAAACCCGTTGTATCATTGAGCCAAGATGACTCACTGGTTGTTGAAGTAATGTGATAAAGGAGTGCAACCTGCAGAAGTCAGTTATCTGACACTGCAACATGCTAAGCAGTGATTGCTTGGTCAGTTTTGAGGTTAATTTACATCTGGCCTTGATTGGCAACAGCCAAACACACAAGCTAAACATATTAAGAGTGTTTTTCAAGCGACTGCTTCAAGACAGCAAAACAATGCAAATTGTGCTAACAAAATATCACTAATATTTTGGCAGCATACATATTGCTATTGGGGCTGCGTCTTTACTTGCTTTCACCTGATTCGGAATTATGTCTGTATAATTTATTACAAATGAGCTGTTAAGACATGTTGCATGAAAATGTTGTTAAATCTGTTTAAATAGATAATAAAAAGAACATTACATATATCCGATCTTTAAAGGCACAATAAACACTTCTTGTTTTGATGTGATATTGTGCTTTGCCCCACATTCCCTATAGAGGCCAAAAAGCAAATTATGTAAAAGACTGCACATGGCCTAAACTAGTAATTTGATTTGCGGCATTTGCATGTTATAGAATGTGCTTTTTGTCCTCACTAGGGAGCGTGGAACAAGCACAGACAATCTAGTTTACAATGTCCCGTTAAGTAACTGGTTACCCTAATCACTTTCTTTAAAGGGACAGTCTACACCAGAATATTTATTGTTTTAAAAGATAGATAATCCCTTTATTACCCATTTCCCAGTTTTGCATAACCAACACAGTTATAATAATATACTTTTAACCTCTGTGATTATCTTGTATCTAAGCCTCTGCATACTGCCCCTTTTTTCAGTTCTTTTGACAGACTTGCAGTCTAGCCAATCGGTGCCTGCTCCCAGATTACTTCACGTGCACGAGCACAGTGTTATCTATATGAAATATGTGAACTAACACCCTCTAGTGGTGAAAAACTGTTAAAATGCAATCTGAAAGAGGTGGGCTTCAAGGTCTAAGAAATTAGCATATGAACCTCCTAGGTTAAGCTTTCAACTAAGAATACCAAGAGAACAAAGCAAAATTGGTGATAAGAGTAAATTGGAAAATTGTTTAAAATTACATGCTCTATCTGAATCATGAAAGTTCATTTTGTCCTAGACTGTCCCTTTAACTGCATATCTGCAAAACAGTGTATTAGTTTGTGATTGGGTAGTAAGGGTTGTTTTGTTCTGGAGGAATCAGGGAAATCCGTGCAAAGAAAAAAAGAATCCTCATTTGACAAACTAAAGCTGCATTATTCATTGAATAATGATTCTCCAATTTGAAAATTTATTATACAGCTTACAATTTGCGTTTAATTTCCCTTTACCTGAACAGTTATGAGTTACACATGCTGAAGGGTGTGCAAGGAGCAATGTGTATAGTGCTGCTGGATAGCCCTGCACATGTGTAATTCACAACTGTCCATCTAACATGGCTGAGGTGGCAACCCTAATACTAGAGCACACTTTTATTGCATAATTAAATGAGCAGAACTTTGTGTTTAGTCCCACACACTGGCAATGCAATAGTGTAACACAGCTGCTGAGCCAGTTAGGTACAGCATATGAGCCAATCTACCAATCACTGACTGTGTTCAGTTTAGTATCAGCATTGTATAACCAATCCAGAGCTTGTGTGGGAGGGTCAGACATACAGTTGTGTGCAAGAATAAAATACTCTCTAGCACATAAGAGTATCTTATTACTGATCCTTTGTGTCCATATCACATTTTATTTATTAGTGTCACCTGTTAGTACTCTTTTAATAGAGTCAGCAGAGAATAAGATGCTAGTCTGAAAAGCAAAAAGCTGTGATTCAGTAAACATTTACATTGTTCATTGTAGAACTAGTTTTATAGCAAGTGATAAAGTATAGTAGCATTGTTTACATGATCTTTTTTTTTATTCTTCCTAAAACTAAAATTCAAGGGACCAAAAATTATATTTCTATTTTTTTTAAAATGAATAAATATATGAAATGACTAAATAATTGTATGTAAATGACATTTAAAACAAGTGTGCCTGTGGGGAACATCAGTGATTAAAGTAAATCCCCACTGAGCTAAACTGAAACTTTTTTTTTTTCATGTTTAGCTGTTTTTTTTTCCATTTTTTTTTCTTCTCTAGATGTTTTGTTGCTCATAATTGCTGAGGGGGAGTAGAGCGGCTGCGGGATCTCTCTTCCTGTACATAACAATATCAGCACAAGCTGTTATCTGCTTGCGCTAGTAAACTGCCCTAGAACATTCATCATGTTTGTACAGGGTGCTGTATTTAGTATGTAAAGAGGTTCTGTTTCCAAAAAATAAACGGCTTTATAATGTTCTGTTTCATTATAACATTTTTTAAAGTTTTAAACAATATCCTTTTTTTTACTATGTGATTGAAGGGGCTTTAAAGAACAAAAAAGGAAAAGGCTCTGATGTGTTAGAGCTGGTTCTTATTGCACTTAAAGAGGGGTTACACACATAGTCAAAGTCAGTTCCCAAGCCTCAATGCACTATTGCTAGCAGCATAGATCTGGCGAGCCATTAACAGGCACATGTGCTCACATAATGCATTGCTATTCCTGAGCCTGCCCAGGTATGTTTTTCAACAAAAAAAGTTTGACTTTAATGTCCCTTTAAAGGGACAGTCTCTTCTTGATTATTTTATTTTAAAAGATAGATAATGCCTTTACAACCAAATTCTTTCATGATTCAGAGTATCCAATTTTAAGGAATTTTCTGATTTACTCCTATTATCATTTTTTCTTCATTATCTTGTTATCTTTATTTGAAAAAGTAGGAATGTAAGCTTAGGAGCTTGCCCATTTTTGGTTCAGTACCCTGGATAGCACTTGCTGATTGGTGGCTGCATTTAGTTATGCAGGAACCAGCACTAATTTTCTAAAAAGCACTGAGATTAGAGGGCAGTCTGCAGAGGCATAAATACAAGGCAATCACATAGGTTAAATGTATATTATTATAACAATGTTGGTTGTGCACAATTTTTTGTGTTCTATTTTGCACAGGTTGTGTTAATTTGGTGTTATTGTGTAATAGCACTTACACAATAGATAATGTTCTTCAGAGACTAAAGAATTATCTTGTGTGTATTTTGAAGATTTCTGCTGAGTTAACTATTTTGCTGAATTAATCATTTTGCTTATTTAATAAAATATCCCTTGTGATTGATTATTTATATGTATATAAATATATTTCAGGGGAAAAAGAGGCACTCACGGGTCTTAATGGTTTCAAATTTTTTTTTAGCTTTATTATTGTTAATTATACATCATATGGTTCAGTCAACGTTGCGGTCATGACAGGGACCTTTTGTCATCATTTTTAGTATTGGAGCTTCTTCTTTTCTACATAAAATACCATATGTGTGTTTTTTTTCCTTCTACTTGATCGCTAAATAATCTTTTGTTGCCCTCTGTGGTGCTCCTATACACGCTGCTGGCAGCCATTGCCGTCTGCCCACCCGTCAGTGCTGCACGAAGGGCAGTATTGTCTCTGATTCAGAGGAAAAAAGCTGTAAAATAGGGAGAGGCGACCAATGGCTCTCAGCAATGGGTAGAGCAATACAGTAGTGGGTGCTAAGCGATTTAGCAATCTAGTAGAAGAAAATGGGGTAAGAGCTAACCCTTGATAATAATCCTTTAACCATACTTTCTTTCTAATGACACGGTGAGTCCACAGATCATCTCTAATTACTATTGCGAATATCACTCCTGGCCAGCAAGATGAGGCAAAGAGCACCACAGCAAAGCTGTTAAGTATCACCTCCCTTCCCTCAAACCCGAGTCATTCTCTTTGCCTATGTTAAAAGCAAGGAGGTGGTAAAGTTTAGGTGTCTGAAAGAAGAGCTTGGAGATTGAATGCTTAATTTTATCTAAGCGTGGTTTTTCTGAGTCGGTCATTGAGACCATGATTCAGGCTCGTAAGCGTGTTACCAGAAATATTTACTATAAGATATGGCGTAAATATCTGTATTGGTGTGAATCCAGAGGCTACTCTTGGAGTTGAGTTCGGATTCCTAGGATTTTGTCTTTTCTCCAGGAGGGTCTGGAGAAGGGATTATCTGCTAGTACCTTGAAGGGTCAGATTTCTGCCTTATCTATATTGTTGCATAAGTGTCTGGCAGATGTGCCAGATGTACAATCCTTCTGTCAGGCCTTGGTCAGAATCAGGCCTGTGTTAAAATCTGTTACTCCTCCCTGGAGTTTTTAACCTTATTCTTAAAGTTCTTCAGCAGGCTCCGTTTGAGCCTATGCATTCTTTAGATATTAAGATGTTATCTTGGAAAGTTTTGTTTCTTGTTGCTTTTTCTTCTACTCGAAGAGTTTCTGAACTCTGGGCGTTGCAGTGGGAATCTCCTTACCTTGTTTTTCATTCGGATAAGGTAGTTCTGCGTACTAATTTAGGTTTCCTTCCAAAAGTGGTTTTGGATAGGAATATTAACCAGGAAATCGTTGTTCCTTCTTGTGTCCTAACCCTTCTTCTCAAAAAGAGCATATACTGCACAACCTAGATGTGGTACGTGCATTGAAGTACTATTTGCAGGTGACTAAGGATTTTCGCCAGTCCTCTTCCTTGTTTGTCGTTTTCTGTGGGAAACGAAAGGGTCAGAAGGCTACGGCTATGTCCCTTTCTCTGTGGCTGAGAAGTATAATCCGTTTGGTCTATGAAACTGCTGGACAACAGCCCCCTAAGAGAATCACTGCTCATTCCACGAGGGCTGTTTCCTCTTCCTGGGCATTCAAAAATAATATGGAACAGATTTGCAAGGCTGCACCTTGGTCCTCTCTACAAACTTTTTAAAAAGTCTATAAATTTGATACTTTTGCCTCGGCTGAGGCTTCTTTTGGGAGAAAGGTTCTTCAAGCAGTGGTGCCTTCCATTTAGGTTCCTGTCTTGTCCCGCCCTTATCATCTGCATCCTCTAGCTTGGGTATTGATTCCCAATAGTAATTAGAGATTATCCGTGGACTCACCGTGTCATTAGAAAGAAAACAAAAATTTATGCTTACCTGATAAATGTATTTCTTTCTTGACACGGTGAGTCCCCGGCCCGCCCTGTTTATTCAGACAGTCTTTTTATTTTGTAAACCTCAGGCACCTCTGCACTTTGTGTTACTTCCTTTCTCTTTTCCATCTGTCGAATGACTGGGGTTTGAGGGAAGGGAGGTGATACTTAACAGTTTTGCTGTGGTGCTCTTTGCCTCCTCCTGCTGGCCAGGAGTGATATTCCCAATAGTAATTAGAGATGATCTGTGGACTCGCCTTTTCAAGAAAGAAATAAATTTATCAGGTAAGCATACATTTCGTTTTTAACAGAACCATTCAACTGTTTAACTTTTCGTGTCCCTTTTAATAATTTGAAAAGCTATTTGAATACTCTGAGTATGTTTGTCTTATCACCATTAATTGTGAACAATTAGGGAGAGCTGTAAATTTAGTTTAGTGTCCCTAAGCATCACTCTTTAGTATATAGCTGGTTTAGTTTGCAGTATTTTGAAGGAAATTAACATTTCTGAAGTTGCTTTTCAACCTCTCAAAGCAAGTGAATCAAGGAATTAATTTGTACTGCATAATTTGTTTCATGTCCCTTTTAATACACAGGTTAAAGGGACAATAGTCAACTTGCAATTACCTTGGTATTGAAGAATAAATCAAGTCTAAACAGTTTTAAAACAAACATCTTGTTTGCTACAGTTGTTTTTGAATAGCCAATCCCCACCCATAACTTGCCTTATTTGGAGGAGGCAATCTGACTTGAGTTGGCAGACAAGGCTATATATAGTATAATGTGATTTACAGTTGTTATTTACTTAAAGGGCCATAATACCCAAATGTTTAAACACTTGAAAGTGATGCAGCATAGCTGTAAAAAGCTGACTAGAAAATATCACCTGAACTTCTCTATGTAAAAAAGAAAGATATTTTACCTCAAAAGTTCCTCAGTAGCCACATCCCATTGTAAAGGATTTCTAAGCATCATATCAGTATGTTTGTCCCGGGACAGCCGAAGGGTTGAGCCTTGTGCACTCTCATCTTATTTCCCTATTCAGTGTAAGGAAGTTTAAAATGAAATCTCATGAGAGTTAAGTCAAATCTCATGAGATCACAGTAAAAGAGTTCATGACCTCAGCACTGTTGATGCTGATTTGCTGCTGTTCATTTCTTCATTTGTTTTTGTTTTACCTGCAGCTGGGCTGCAGCTGAGTATAGCTTTTTACACAGAACTTACTCTGCTGAGCTGAGGAAATTGTGAGGTAAAATATCTTCCTTTTTTACATAGAGATGCTCAGGTGATATTTTTTTGTCAACTTTTTACAGTTATACTGCATCAGTTTCAAGTGATTTAGCATATGAGTATTATGTCCCTTTAAGGCAATTAGGTAAAGATATATAGCAGGTTAAGCCATAAGAATTCTTCAGTGTGCATTTCCATCTCGTAGAATTTAAAAATCTACTATTTTTAGAGCCAGATTACACAAAAAAGGGGTAAAATAAATAATGAAGTACATAGGAAAAGTAATTTTGTTTATGAATAAACATTTTATGTTAAAATCTCAAGATGTTTACTGTCCCTTTAAAATAGAGTTACAGTGGTTATACCTTTTAATGTGTTCTATCATCTGATGACAGTCTGGGAAACAAAATCATCAATTTATTTGTCATTTTCACAATAGATATCAATCAAATACCCTATCTAATCTCTTTAACCAATCTCTCACCGCTGGCACATTTACGGATACATTCAAGCATGTGTCAATCATACCAATCCTAAAAAATAAAAAATCCCTCGCTTGACCCCTCCACCCCTTCTAACTATCGACCGGTCTCCTTACTTCCCTTTGCTTCACAATTATTGGAACGACTGGTCAATCGGCTAACTCAATTTCTTACAACTAACTCCTTACTTGATCTACTACAATCTGGTTTCCTCCCTAAACACTCAACAGAAACTGCTCTTGCTAAAGTAACAAATGACATGTTATCAGCTAAAGCAAAAGGCCACTACTCTTTACTAATTCTTCTGGACCTATCTGCTGCTTTTGACACAGTCGACCATCCTCTCCTCTTTAAAATACTTCATTCATTTGGCATCCGAGAAACAGCCCTCTCCTAGTTTGCCCCATATCTCTCAAACCGCTCATTTTCAGTTTCCTTTAACAACATATCTTGCGATTCTATGCCTCTGTCAGTTAGAGTACCGCAAGGCTCTGTCATGTGCCCCTTGCTTTTCTCTCTCTATACATCCTCCAGTACCACTTATATGCTGATGATACCCAAATCTATCTTTCCTCTCCTGATATCACTCCCTCTTTACTCAACCAGATTTCCAACTGCCTGTTTGCAATTTACTCTTAAGTCTTCACACTACCCCCAACTCAATCTGTCCAAAACTGAGCTGCTTCTTATTCCTCCCTCTTCAAGAAATCCAACACCTGACATTTCTCTGACGGTTGGAGACTCTATTCTCAACACCAAATCCTGCCGTTCACACCTACGCAAAATTTCTAGAATTTGCCCCTTCCTTACTCAAAAAATAACAAAAATACTTAATCATTCCCTCATTTTGTTACGCATTGATTATTGCAACCTACTCCTAAATGGCCTTCCAAAACACCGCCTCTCCTCCCTCCAATCTATTATGAATGCTTCTGCTAGACTCATCCACCTAAGTCACTGATCTACATCAGCAATTCCACTCTGCCAGCCTCTACACTGGCTCCCCATACACTCCAGAATACAGTTTAAAGTATTAACCCTAACTTACAAAGCACTCAACAGTCTAACTCCTAACTATATTTCCTCTCTCATCGTGAAATATTCCCGATCCCGTCCTCTTCGATCAACCTCTGACCTACGTCTTTCTACTCCTGTTATCTGTACGTCCCACTCCTGCTTCCAAGACTTTGCACGTGTTGCTCCTGTCCTCTGGAACGCTCTACCCCACTCCATAAGACTGTCTCCAACCTTGTATAGCTTCAGACGCTCCTATTCAGAGAGGCTTACTATCTCTCCTCCATCTCTCATCATAACCAAACTAATACATGAACTGCCTGACTCACTGCTGCAACTACAACCGATGTGACAAGCTACCAAACCTTATGTCTTTGCACCCTAAACCTGTAGACTGTGAGCTCTCCGGAGCAGGGCCATCTTCCTCCTGTACTAGATTTGTTTAGTTTTATGTTTTGTATTTTTATCAAAAATGTTGTCATTGTATACCCCTATCACTGTACCCAGCGCTATGGAATTTGGCGGCGCTATACAAATAAATGATAATAATAATAACCAAAGCTTTAGCAATGATATGTTTTCTTCTAGAAGATACGACGAGTCCACGGATTCATCCATTACTTGTGGGATATTATCCTCCTGCTAACAGGAAGTAGCAAAGAGCACCACAGCAGAGCTGTTTATATAGCTCCTCCCTTGACTCCACCCCCCAGTCATTCTCTTTGCCTACTCTAAGTAATAGGAAGGGTAAAGTGAAAGAAGTGATAAAATGTTAGTTTTTATTTTCTTCAAGCAAGAGTTTTTATTTTAAATGGTACCGGTGTGTACTATTTTCTCCCAGGCAGCGGATGGATGAAGACTTCTGCCTGGAGGCTGATGATCTTAGCAGTTGTTACTAAGATCCAGAGTAGTTCCCACAGAATGGCTGAGGAGTACTTAAGAAACTTCAGTGTGAGGAACGTTTTCATGCTATAAGCAGTGAGGTATGTTCAGTCATTTTTGTCTGGAGAGACTGTGTTATTTCAGAATTGGCTGACAGTATCCCCATGAGGGAAAGGGTAAGCAGTAATCCTAAAATATAAAGAGGGGTATTACTGAACTTGCATGTTGGGCTATATAAAAATTGTTGACACTGATGTTATGATGTTTGTGGGCAAACGTTTACATGACTGGGAGTACAGATAACATTTTTATGAGAGATGTTTTTTAGACTTTATTCAGTATAACAGGGTACTTGGGTATTTGAACCCACATGGCTAGGTTTTAGACCGCTCTGGTGCGGTCATTTTAGGCTGTGAGACATCGAGTGAGATGGGCGGGGCCCTTTTTTCGTGCCTCAGTTGCGCAGTTGTTTTTCCCAGACAAGCAGCAAGCTCCAACTCCGGTGGGCCTTTTAGAACAGTATTGGGCCAAATCGAAGGTTCAATCCGATTTTACAGACCCCTGAGGGCAATCTGCCCAGTTCCAACAGCAGAACAGGGGCAGGGGTTTTACTCCAATCTGTTCGTGGTTCCCAAGAAAGAGGGAACCTTCAGACCGATTTTAGATCTCACGATCCTAAACAAATTCCTCAGAGTCCCATCCTTCAAGATGGAGACAATTCGAATATATGACCACCATGGATTTGAAGGATGCATATCTTCACATTCCTATCCACAAAGATCATCACCAGTTCCTCAGGTTCGCCTTCCTGGACAAGCATTACCAGTTTGTGGCTCTTCCTTTTCGGGTTGGCCACTGCTCCCAGAAGGTGCTAGGGTCCCTTCTGGTGGTTCTAAGGCCGCGGGGCATAGCAGTGGCGCCCTATCTGGACGATATCTTGATTCAGGTGTCAACTTACCAACTAGCCGAATCTCACACGGACATCGTGTTGGCTTTTCTAAGATCTCACGGGTGGAAGGTGAACATAAAGAAGAGTTCACTTAACCCTCTCACAAGAGTTCAATTCCTGGGAACTCTGATAGACTCAGTAGACATGAAAATTTTTATGACGTAGGTCAGAAAATCAAAGATCTTAACCACCTGCCGAGCACTTCATTCCATTCCTCGGCCGTCATTGACTCAGTGTATGGAGGTAATTGGACTAATGGTAGCGGAAATGGACATAGTTCCGTTTGCTCGCTTACATCTCAGACCACTGCAACTGTGTATGCTCAGACAGTGGAATGGGGATTATGCAAATTTATCTCCTAAGATAAATCTGGATCTAGAGACCAGAGACTCTAATTTGGTGGTTGTCACAGGATCGTCTGTCCCAGGGAATGTGTTTCCGCAGGCCAGCATGGGTCATAGTGACGACAGACGCCAGCCTCTTGGGCTGGGGTGCAGTCTGGAATTCCCTGAAGGCACAGGGTGCGTGGACTCTGGAAGAGGCTCTCCTTCCAATAAATATTCTAGAACTGAGAGCGATATTCAACGTGCTTCAGGCGTGGCCTCAGCTGGCTTCGGCCAAATTCATAAGATTCCAGTCGGACAATATCACGACTGTAGCGTATATCAATCATCAAGGGGAACAAAGAGTTCTCTAGCGATGATAGAGGTTTCCAAAATCATTCGATGGGCAGAAACTCACTCTTGCCATCTATCAGCAATCTATATCCCAGGAGTGGAGAACTGGGAAGCGGTTTTTCTCAGTCATCAGACTTTTCATCCGGGACAGTGGGAGCTCCATCCGGAGGTGTTTGCACAATTGATTCATCAATGGGGCACACTAGACTTGGATCTGATGGCATCTCGTCAGAATGCCAAACTTCCTTGCTACGGGTCCAGATCAAGGGATCCTCAAGCAGTACTGATAGATGCTCTAGCAGTACCGTAGTCGTTCAACCTGGCTTATGTGTTTCCTCCTTTTCCTCTCCTTCCTCGTCTGATTGCCAGAATAAAACAGGAGAGGGCTTCGGTAATTTTGATAGCACCTGAGTGGCCACGCAGGACTTGGTATGCAGATCTGGTGGAGATGTCATCTCTGCCACCGTGGAAACTGCCAATGAGACAGGACCTTCTCATTCAGGGTCCGTTCCAACATCCAAATCTAGTTTCTCTGCGGCTGACTGCCTGGAGATTGAACGCTTGATTTTATCTAAGCGGGGATTCTCTGAGTCGGTCATGGATACCTTGATTCAGGCTCGAAAGCCTGTCACTAGGAAAATTTACCATAAGATATGGCGTAAATATCTTTATTGGTGTGAATCCAAAGGATACTCATGGAGTAAGATCAGGATTCCTAGGATTTTGTCCTTTCTCCAGGAAGGATTGGAGAAGGGGTTATCAGCTAGTTCCTTAAAGGGACAGATATCTGCTTTGTCAATCTTATTGCACAAGCTTCTGGCAGATGTCCCAGAAGTTCAGTCGTTTGTCAGGCTTTGGTTAGAATTAAGCCTGTGTTTAAACCTGTTGCTCCGCCATGGAGTTTGAATTTAGTTCTTAAAGTTCTTCAAGGGGTTCCGTTTGAACCTATGCATTCCATAGATATTAAGCTTCTATCTTGGAAAGTTCTGTTTTTAGTTGCTATCTCTTCTGCTCGAAGAGTTTCTGAACTATCTGCATTACAATGTGACTCGCCTTATCTTATTTTCCATTCTGATAAGGTGGTTTTGCGTACCAAACCTGGATTCCTTCCTATGGTTGTTTCTAATAAGAATATTAATCAGGAAATTGTTGTTCCTTCTCTGTGTCCTAACCCTTCTTCTAAGAAGGAGCGTCTGTTACATAATTTGGACGTGGTTCGTGCCTTGAAGTTTTACTTACAAGCGACCAAGGATTTCCGTCAAACATCTTCTTTGTTTGTTGTCTATTCTGGAAAACGTAGAGGTCAAAAAGCTACGGCTACCTCTCTCTTTCTTTTTGGCTGAAAAGCATCATCCGTTTGGCATACGAGACTGCTGGACAGCAGCCTCCTGAAAAGATTACAGCTCATTCTACTAGAGGGCTTCCACATGGGCTTTTAAAAACGATGCTTCTGTTGAACAGATTTGTAAGGCTGCGACTTCATACCTTTTACAAATTTGTTACTTTTGCTTCTTCGGAGGCTATTTTTGGGAGAAAAGTTCTTCAAGCAGTGGTGCCTTCTGTTTAGGTATCTGTCTTGTCCCTCCGTTCATCCGTGTCCTGTAGCTTTGGTATTGTATCCCACAAGTAAAGGATGAATCTGTGGACTCGTCGTATCTTATAGAAGAAAAGTAAATTTATGCTTACCTGATAATTTAATTTCTTCTATGATATGATTTAAGACCGATTATATTTTTTGATTTAAAACTTCAGTCACCTCTGCACCTTGTAGTTTCTCCTTTTTCTTCCTATACCTTTTGGTCGAATGACTGGGGGGTGGAGTCAAGGGAGGAGCTATATAGACAGCTCTGCTGTGGTGCTCTTTGCCACTTCCTGTTAGCAGGAGGATAATATCCCACAAGTAAAGGATGAATCCGTGGACTCGTCATATCATAGAAGAAATTAATTTATCAGGTAAGCATAAATTTACTTTTTTTTTCTGAGGTGCTAACTATCTACATTTAGAATGATTTTCTACTTACAGGTTTATTAGTTTGTAGCTTTACTAAATCTTAATAAGAAGATGGACGGGGGCCTAAATCCCCTGCACCTGCAACTTTAATCCTTAGATTACAGTGTTTGATCATCATCCTGTCCTGGCCTTTAAGTCTTCATTTGCATAATTTTAATTAGAGGGTAATATAACTTCAAAGGGCACATAACTCTAATACTATTAAAGGGACATAATACTCATATGCTAAATCACTTGAAACTAATGCATTATAACTGTAAAAAGCTGACAGGAAAATATCACCTGAGCATCTCTATGTAAAAAAGGAAGATATTTTACCTCACAATTTCCTCAGCTCAGCAGAGTAAGTTTTGTGTAAAAAGTTATACTCAGCTGCTCCCAGCTGCAGGTAAAAAAAAATAAAAAAAAATGAAGAAATGAACTGCAGCCAATCAGCAGTGCTGAGGTCATGAGCTCTTACTGTGATCTCATGAGATTTGACTTAACTCTCATGAATTTCATAGTAAGCTTCCTTTACCTGATTGAGAGTTCACAAGGCTCATCCTTTCAGCTGTCCCAGGACAGACACACTAAAATGCTGCTTAGAAATCCTATACAATGGGAGGTGGCTACTGAGGAACTTTTGAGGTAAAATATCTTTCTTTTTTACATAGAGATGTTCAGGTGATATTTTCTAGTCAGCTTATTACAGCTATGCTGCATCACTTTCAAGTGTTTAAACATTTGGGTATTATGGCCCTTTAATACCATGCTAGACTGACTGTTGTTAAAGGGACATTGTGCTGTAAAAGTAACTAATCATTTTATCTGATGTAGCCTATTAAATAGTTTATAAATAGCTCCTTTAGCTTTATTTTAATGTTGTTGCAACTGCTGATTTTGCTTTTTGAAACTGTCACCTATACTAAAAATTCTAATACTGCAGCATTAGCTTTAGACAAGTGTTGTAAAAAAGTAGCAGCAGCAGAAATCAACACCCAACTGGGCAGGGGGGGGGGCGAGAGCCCAGATATTTGAAAGGGTGTTATTGCAGCTGCTTTGAATACAATTATGAGTACTTTATCCCTTTTAAATAAAGTGCAATTATTTGCTGATATATTTTTAACTTAAATAAGTTAACGATACATTTTTCGTTGAAAAAAACTATTTTATTTGTCAATCTTAAATTTTGTTGATCAACACAAAACAATTAGTTTGGGTCATTTATTGCAAACATTGACAGAATCAGCATCTCTAGATGATGTACTCTTTAATATATACAGAGGGGATTCTCCTAGAATTCAATCCGTGCAAGTAGAATTGCATAGTCTACAAATAATAAAAATACAATGCAATAGCACTTATTTTGAATTTCTGAGTAGTTTTTATTCTGTCAAATTTCCCTTCCCCCTGTATCATATGATAGCTAGAAGCCAATCGCAAAATGTACATACATATTTATGGTGAATTCTTGCACATGCTCAGTAGGATCTGGTTCCTCTGAAAGTGTACATATAGAAATACTGTGCATATATTGGTAATGAAAGTAAATTGGAAAGTCTTTAAAATTGTGTGCTCTATTTGAATCACAAAAGTGTCATTTTGGCTTTATCATCCCTTTAAGTTTCTGAAGCCTTAAGGAAAATCCACAAAATACCATTATATTGAACATTACGTGACCGAATGAGGGGCTTCAAATAAAATATGAGTGGAAATTGAAGAGTCAGGAAGCGTTTGTGGCATTAAATTGGAGCTGGCTTGGTGCCACAGACAAAATGAGACTTGAGAGGAATGCTGAATGCCAGGGTGGAGACCAAGACTCAAAACACAGTTCAGAAATTACGTTCCTATTTTTGCCCACTGTTTACGTAATGGTTGTAATAAGAGTGGAGGCTGCCTATTCCTACTTGATGTTATTTGGTTCTGGACTTTTAGAAATGTGTTTACTGTGTGCTCTGATTCAAAACACGGAGTTTCTCTTCAGTAGAATAAACATAAAAAGATAAAATATGGTGATATAGTTTCCCTGTCAAGTACTCTCTCTTATATAGCCCTGCTTGCTCGAACCTCAGCCCTATTGTACTCAAATAGGCCACTACTTACTTTATATACTGCTAGAGAACAGGTGAGACTCATTGATTAAATGGACAGTAAACACCTTGAAATTTTATTATAAAATGTTTTCTTATGCGTTGTAAAACACATATACTTTCATTATTTAATTTGCCTCCTTTTTCTGTAATTTAAGTCTGAAATTGTGGGTTTTCCAGGACTAAAAAGTCAAGTGCACACGGCAGACTTGCAGATTTAACTCTGCTGCCTTAATTAGCTTTAAAGGGCCACTATAAGTAAATATTTTCTATGCCTGTTACTAACTAACTACCCCAAATACGCTTTTTATCAATAGCATTTCATTAACATATCTCTACCGTATATCAGAAATCTTGTCTGCAAATGTAATTGTTTTCCAAACCCACTCCGTGGGTATCCTTTGCTCTGTACCAATCCGTTTACAATACCTAGGTTTCAAAATGGCGCTTTAAACACAAAGTTATTGGTTTAAGTATTTTGAACATGCAGTGCTGAAAATAGTGGGAAGGATAACGTGACATCATCAGTGAATAAAAGATATAACTTTTAGAACGTTATGAAACTTTGTTTTGGAGAAAATATAGGTCAGTAGGTTTTAATTAATGTTTATTAACTTTAATATGTTAGTTGTTTAGCTTAAAAATTATAACAGAAAGTAATCCTTTAACTGATAACAACTGTAAAACAATGCATTTTATGATAACATTATGACCATGGCTAGTCAGCTGCTGACTGAAGCTTGGATTAGCTCCTCCAAATGATACAAGGGCTGAGGGCAGTTTGGCTATTGAAAAACAGTTGTGGCAAACAAGGTATTCGTTTAAAAAAAAATGTTTAGACTTGACTAATATATTATTCTACAGCAAGAATAATCTTGTAATTACAAAGTGTTTGCTCTCCCTTTAAAGGGACATGGAACACCTTAAAGGGACAGTCTAGACCCAATACTATACTACATATATAAGCTTGTACCTTAAATCATTGTTTGCAGTCAAAAATGTCCGTCAAGCTCCTCCCACTGCTTTATTCTTGTCCAGTTAGCCGTTTTCTTATATAACAGTGTAGCAGTGCACGTTTAATATTGTTCATTTAGCTATTTCCAATTGCACATGCATAAATCAGAATGTGAGAGTAGGAAAACACATTCACAAATCAATCGTGATTGGAGAAGCTTAACATACCAAAACGTACTCGCAATGTGTCGGCTCCTAAGAAATAAATATTTTAAATGTTTAATGTATACCTTAGAAGCTTATAGATGTGGGGCCAGTTGCAGGATGCTTCTCTGGTATGTAACGATAATTAATCAAAATGATGTATTTGGTCTAGACCACAGGCTTTCAAACCTGTCCTCAGGCCTGATTTTGAGTATATCTGAACTGGAGCATAGGTGAAATAATCGGCTGCTTTTTAGTAAACAAGGTTATATTACCAGCTCTCATCCAAGGTAATTCTGAAAACCTGGCTTGTTGGGGAGGCCTGAGGACTCTCCCTTTTATATTGTAAAACAAAAAGGTTTAAAGGGTCAGTCTACTTGAAATTTGTTGTTGTTAATAAGATAGCTAATCTCTTTATTACCCATTACCCATTTTTACATGACGAACACTGTTATATTAATACAATTTTTACCTCTGTTATTACCTTGTAGTTAAGCCTCTGCAGACTTCCCCCTTATCTCATTTCTTTTGACAGACTTGCACTTTAACCAATCAGTGCTGACTCTTAAATAACTCCATGGGTTGTGAGTACAATGTTATCTGTATGGCACACATGAACTAGCACTGTCTAAGGGAAAAAACTGTCTGAATGCATTGAGATAAGAGGTGGCTTTCAAGGGCTTAGGAATAATTTTGAACCTACATAGGGTTTGCTTTTAACAAAGAATATCAAGAGAACAAAGCAAATTTGATGATAAAAATAAATTGGAATGTTGTTTAAAACCGCATGCTGTATCTGAATCATAAATGCTTAATTTTGAATTGACTGTGCCTATTAATTAGGTGTTGTAAAAAACTTTGCAATATATATATGTATGTATTATGTTGCCCCTTCCTAAAAATGAGTTTTACAATTCTAGTTGGAAGTGGGCACTACAGTCTTCACAAGCCTAACCCGCCTCATTCTTAAAGGGACAGTAAACTGTAAAATTGTTTTTCCATGAATGTGTTCCCCATAACTTGTTATACTAGCTGCATCATATAAATTGTTTGAGAAATTGCCCATTTATGCTTCTTTTTGCAAAATAAATAGCTGGATTTTTCTATTTAAAACCACAGCCCATCAAAATAGGCTAAGATTGCACTGCAATCAGATGTCTTTATCTTATCACTCAAATGTTTCCCTTTCTTATCTCTGTCGCTGTACAATACTTAGAAAGAACAACTGAAAATGAACATTTTAGAGCTTTATCTCGTCCCCCTCCTGCTGCGAGTGTAATTTATTTTACTGGCTGTGTTTACATAGTTTTTCAGAAGCCTATACCTATGTATAGGAAGTTTCAGTATATAAATAGGGATACTACAGGCTAAATCCGCTATTTTAAATGCCAATATAAAGGCTAAAGAAGGTATTTATAAACAATTTAATACACTCCAGGAGGTAAAATGGATCATTGTGAACAAATTAAATGATAGATAGTTTTTGGGTAAACTGTCCCTTTAAGGTCACTCAAAAACAATTGACACAAACACGCTGTCAATGCATTCAAATAATTTTCATTATGTATGTTTATTTAATGGAAGACTACAGAAACATCTTGCAATTACAAAGTGTTTTACGTCTTTTTAACCAAAGTAGGTTATCCTCCAGAGGTCCTAGTTTTTCATTGCTGACGCATATATCTAATATGATGACTCGTGATTAGTTTTGCCTGCAATTTTCTACACGATGAGGTGAGAATGTCACAATTTGTTTAGCTAATAGTGATTAACGTGAGTATGAAATAAGGAGAGGTGTGTACCCCAAACAAGCATGAGTCACTTTTCTATAGTGTATTATAGCAGTTTGTGTAACGGTTTAAAAGGCTTATCTATTATTCCGGTGCGTCGACAGGAGCTGAAACTTAGTATAGTAAAAATGTTCAGAAATAAAAATTTTGTAAAAAAATCCTACTTTCTTTACAGTGTATTATTTTGCCTTATGTGTAGAATTGATGACTAGCATTATAACTTCCCTGGCAGGGCCAATGCCACCTTTTTCTGTCATGGCATTCGCTGCATTGTGCTGTGTTTTGATTCTAGTTGTTTACGCTTCAGGATTTGTAGTGATAAAAGGGCTGTTAATGAGAGCAAGATGACCCAGGATATAGATTAAGCATGGCACAATAATATTTGTATTATTGTTGTGCAGCCCACAACTTATATTGTGATTAAATATATACATTCTGTATACACATTTTCTTAATAAAGTGTTTTTGTAGGGATATAAAAGTCTTTGCATGCAACTGTTTAATCCCTGTAAATTAGTTAAACACATAGTTAAAGTCAGCTCCAAAGCAACAATCCATTTCTTTCATGTAATTAGCAAGAGTCCATGAGCTAGTGACGTATGGGATATACATTCCTACCAGGAGGGGCAAAGTTTCCCAAACCTTAAAATGCCTATAAATACACCCCTCACCACACCCACAATTCAGTTTTACAAACTTTGCCTCCGATGGAGGTGGTGAAGTAAGTTTGTGCTAGATTCTACGTTGATATGCGCTCCGCAGCAAGTTGGAGCCCGGTTTTCCTCTCAGCGTGCAGTGAATGTCAGAGGGATGTGAGGAGAGTATTGCCTATTTGAATGCAGTGATCTCCTTCTAAGGGGTCTATTTCATAGGTTCTCTGTTATCGGTCGTAGAGATTCATCTCTTACCTCCCTTTTCAGATCGACGATATACTCTTATATATACCATTACCTCTGCTGATTCTCGTTTCAGTACTGGTTTGGCTATCTGCTATATGTAGATGAGTGTCCTGGGGTAAGTAAGTAAGCTTATTTTCTGTGACACTCCAAGCTATGGTTGGGCACTTTGTTTATAAAGTTCTAAATATATGTATTCAAACATTTATTTGCCTTGACTCAGAATGTTCAACTTTCCTTATTTTCAGACCGTCAGTTTCATATTTGGGATAATGCATTTTAATTTAACATATTTTACCTTAAAATTTGACTTTTTCCCTGTGGGCTGTTAGGCTCGCGGGGGCTGAAAATGCTTCATTTTATTGCGTCATTCTTGGCGCGGACTTTTTTTGGCGCAAAAATTCTATTTCCGTTTCCGGCGTCATACGTGTCGCCGGAAGTTGCGTCATTCTTTGACGTTATTTTGCGCCAAAAATGTCGGCGTTCCGGATGTGGCGTCATTTTTGGCGCCAAAAGCATTTAGGCGCCAAATAATGTGGGCGTCTTTTTTGGCGCTAAAAAATATGGGCGTCATTTTTTTCTCCACATTATTTAAGTCTCATTATTTATTGCTTCTGGTTGCTAGAAGCTTGTTCACTGGCATTTTTTTCCCATTCCTGAAACTGTCATTTAAGGAATTTGATCAATTTTGCTTTATATGTTGTTTTTTTCTTTTACATATTGCAAGATGTTCCACGTTGCAACTGAGTCAGAAGTTACTACAGGAAAATCACTGCACAGTGCTGGAGCTACCAAGCTAAGTCTGCTATAAACTTTTGGTATCTGTTTCTCCAGCTGTTATTTGTATTGCATGTCATGTCAAACTTATTAATGCAGATAAAATTTCCTTTAGTACTGTTACATTACCTGTTGCTGTTCCGTCAACATCTAATTTTCAGAGTGTTCCTGATAACATAAGAGATTTTATTTATTTTAAATCCATTAAGAAGGCTATGTCTGTTATTTCTCCTTCTAGTATACATAAAAGTCTTTTAAAACTTCTCTTTTTTTCAGATGAATTTTTAAATGAACATCATCATTCTGATACTGATAATGGTTCTTCTGGTTCAGAGGTTTCTGTCTCAGAGGTTGATGCTGATAAATCTTTGTATTTGTTCAAGATGGAATTTATTCGTTCTTTACTTAAAGAAGTGTTATTTGCATTAGAAATAGAGGATTCTGGTCCTCTTGATACTAAATGTAAACGTTTAAATAAGGTTTCTCCAACATAGGTGTGTCCGGTCCACGGCGTCATCCTTACTTGTGGGATATTCTCTTCCCCAACAGGAAATGGCAAAGAGCCCAGCAAAGCTGGTCACATGATCCCTCCTAGGCTCCGCCTACCCCAGTCATTCTCTTTGCCGTTGTACAGGCAACATCTCCACGGAGATGGCTTAGAGTTTTTTAGTGTTTAACTGTAGTTTTTTATTATTCAATCAAGAGTTTGTTATTTTGAAATAGTGCTGGTATGTACTATTTACTCAGAAACAGAAAAGAGATGAAGATTTCTGTTTGTATGAGGAAAATGATTTTAGCAACCGTAACTAAAATCCATGGCTGTTCCACACAGGACTGTTGAGAGCAATTAACTTCAGTTGGGGGAACAGTGTGCAGTCTCTTGCTGCTTGAGGTATGACACATTCTAACAAGACGATGTAATGCTGGAAGCTGTCATTTTCCCTATGGGATCCGGTAAGCCATGTTTATTACGATCGTAAATAAGGGCTTCACAAGGGCTTATTAAGACTGTAGACTTTTCTGGGCTAAATCGATTCATTATTAACACATATTTAGCCTTGAGGAATCATTTTATCTGGGTATTTTGATATAATAATATCGGCAGGCACTGTATTAGACACCTTATTTCTTAGGGGCTTTCCCAAAGCATAAGCAGAGCCTCATTTTCGCGCCGGTGTGGCGCACTTGTTTTTGAGAGGCATGGCATGCAGTCGCATGTGAGAGGAGCTCTGATACTTAGAAAAGACTTTCTGAAGGCGTCATTTGGTATCGTATTCCCCTTTGGGTTTGGTTGGGTCTCAGCAAAGCAGATACCAGGGACTGTAAAGGGGTTAAAGTTTTAAAACGGCTCCGGTTCCGTTATTTTAAGGGTTAAAGCTTCCAAATTTGGTGTGCAATACTTTTAAGGCTTTATGACACTGTGGTGAAAATTTGGTGAATTTTGAACAATTCCTTCATGTTTTTTCGCAATTGCAGTAATAAAGTGTGTTCAGTTTAAAATTTAAAGTGACAGTAACGGTTTTATTTTAAAACGTTTTTTGTACTTTCTTATCAAGTTTATGCCTGTTTAACATGTCTGAACTACCAGATAGACTGTGTTCTGAATGTGGGGAAGCCAGAATTCCTATTCATTTAAATAAATGTGATTTATGTGATAATGACAATGATGCCCAAGATGATTCCTCAAGTGAGGGGAGTAAGCATGGTACTGCATCATTCCCTCCTTCGTCTACACGAGTCTTGCCCACTCAGGAGGCCCCTAGTACATCTAGCGCGCCAATACTCCTTACTATGCAACAATTAACGGCTGTAATGGATAATTCTGTCAAAAACATTTTAGCCAAAATGAACCCTTGTCAGCGTAAGCGTGGCTGCTCTGTTTTAGTTACTGAAGAGCATGACGACGCTGATATTAATATCTCTGAAGGGCCCCTAACCCAATCTGAAGGGGCCAGGGAGGTTTTGTCTGAGGGAGAAATTACTGATTCAGGGAACATTTCTCAACAGGCTGAACCTGATGTGATTGCATTTAAATTTAAGTTGGAACATCTCCGCATTTTGCTTAAGGAGGTATTATCCACTCTGGATGATTGTGAAAAGTTGGTCATCCCAGAGAAACTATGTAAAATGGACAAGTTCCTAGAGGTGCCGGGGCTCCCAGAAGCTTTTCCTATACCCAAGCGGGTGGCGGACATTGTTAATAAAGAATGGGAAAGGCCCGGTATTCCTTTCGTCCCTCCCCCCATATTTAAAAAATTGTTTCCTATGGTCGACCCCAGAAAGGACTTATGGCAGACAGTCCCCAAGGTCGAGGGAGCGGTTTCTACTTTAAACAAACGCACCACTATACCCATAGAGGATAGTTGTGCTTTCAAAGATCCTATGGATAAAAAATTAGAAGGTTTGCTTAAAAAGATGTTTGTTCAGCAGGGTTACCTTCTACAACCAATTTCATGCATTGTCCCTGTCACTACAGCCGCATGTTTCTGGTTTGATGAACTGATAAAGGCGCTCGATAGTGATTCTCCTCCTTATGAGGAGATTATGGACAGAATCAATGCTCTCAAATTGGCTAATTCTTTCACCCTAGACGCCACTTTGCAATTGGCTAGGTTAGCGGCTAAGAATTCTGGGTTTGCTATTGTGGCGCGCAGAGCGCTTTGGTTGAAATCTTGGTCGGCTGATGCGTCTTCCAAGAACAAGCTACTAAACATTCCTTTCAAGGGGAAAACGCTGTTTGGCCCTGACTTGAAAGAGATTATCTCTGATATCACTGGGGGTAAGGGCCACGCCCTTCCTCAGGATCGGCCTTTCAAGGCAAAAAATAGACCTAATTTTCGTCCCTTTCGTAAAAACGGACCAGCCCAAAGTGCTACGTCCTCTAAGCAAGAGGGTAATACTTCTCAAGCCAAGCCAGCTTGGAGACCAATGCAAGGCTGGAACAAGGGAAAGCAGGCCAAGAAACCTGCCACTGCTACCAAGACAGCATGAAATATTGGCCCCCGATCCGGGACCGGATCTGGTGGGGGGCAGACTCTCTCTCTTTGCTCAGGCTTGGGCAAGAGATGTTCTGGATCCTTGGGCGCTAGAAATAGTCTCCCAGGGTTATCTTCTGGAATTCAAGGGACTTCCCCCAAGGGGGAGGTTCCACAGGTCTCAGTTGTCTTCAGACCACATAAAAAGACAGGCGTTCTTACATTGTGTAGAAGACCTGTTAAAAATGGGAGTGATTCATCCTGTTCCATTAAGAGAACAAGGGATGGGGTTCTACTCCAATCTGTTCATAGTTCCCAAAAAAGAGGGAACGTTCAGACCAATCTTAGATCTCAAGATCTTAAACAAGTTTCTCAAGGTTCCATCGTTCAAGATGGAAACCATTCGAACTATTCTTCCTTCCATCCAGGAAGGTCAATTCATGACCACGGTGGATTTAAAGGATGCGTATCTACATATTCCTATCCACAAGGAACATCATCGGTTCCTAAGGTTTGCATTCCTGGACAAACATTACCAGTTCGTGGCGCTTCCTTTCGGATTAGCCACTGCTCCAAGGATTTTCACAAAGGTACTAGGGTCCCTTCTAGCGGTGCTAAGACCAAGGGGCATTGCAGTAGTACCTTACCTGGACGACATTCTGATTCAAGCGTCGTCCCTTCCTCAAGCAAAGGCTCACACGGACATCGTCCTGGCCTTTCTCAGATCTCACGGCTGGAAAGTGAACGTGGAAAAGAGTTCTCTATCCCCGTCAACAAGGGTTCCCTTCTTGGGAACTATTATAGACTCCTTAGAAATGAGGATTTTTCTAACAGAGGCCAGAAAAACAAAACTTCTAGACTCTTGTCGGATACTTCATTCCGTTCCTCTTCCTTCCATAGCTCAGTGCATGGAAGTGATCGGGTTGATGGTAGCGGCAATGGACATAGTTCCTTTTGCGCGCATTCATCTAAGACCATTACAACTGTGCATGCTCAGTCAGTGGAATGGGGACTATACAGACTTGTCTCCAAAGATACAAGTAAATCAGAGGACCAGAGACTCACTCCGTTGGTGGCTGTCCCTGGACAACCTGTCACAAGGGATGACGTTCCGCAGACCAGAGTGGGTCATTGTCACGACCGACGCCAGTCTGATGGGCTGGGGCGCGGTCTGGGGATCCCTGAAAGCTCAGGGTCTTTGGTCTCGGGAAGAATCTCTTCTACCGATAAATATTCTGGAACTGAGAGCGATATTCAATGCTCTCAAGGCTTGGCCTCAGCTAGTGAGGACCAAGTTCATACGGTTTCAATCAGACAACATGACGACTGTTGCGTACATCAACCATCAGGGGGGAACAAGGAGTTCCCTAGCGATGGAAGAAGTGACCAAAATCATTCTATGGGCGGAGTCTCACTCCTGCCACCTGTCTGCTATCCACATCCCAGGAGTGGAAAATTGGGAAGCGGATTTTCTGAGTCGTCAGACATTGCATCCGGGGGAGTGGGAACTCCATCCGGAAATCTTTGCCCAAGTCACTCAGCTGTGGGGCATTCCAGACATGGATCTAATGGCCTCTCGTCAGAACTTCAAAGTTCCCTGCTACGGGTCCAGATCCAGGGATCCCAAGGCGGCTCTAGTGGATGCACTAGTAGCACCTTGGACCTTCAAACTAGCTTATGTGTTCCCGCCGTTTCCTCTCATCCCCAGGCTGGTAGCCAGGATCAATCAGGAGAGGGCGTCGGTGATCTTGATAGCTCCTGCGTGGCCACGCAGGACTTGGTATGCAGATCTGGTGAATATGTCATCGGCTCCACCTTGGAAGCTACCTTTGAGACGAGACCTTCTTGTTCAGGGTCCGTTCGAACATCCGAATCTGGTTTCACTCCAGCTGACTGCTTGGAGATTGAACGCTTGATTTTATCGAAGCGAGGATTCTCAGATTCTGTTATCGATACTCTTGTTCAGGCCAGAAAGCCTGTAACTCGAAAGATTTACCACAAGATTTGGAAAAAATATATCTGTTGGTGTGAATCTAAAGGATTCCCTTGGGACAAGGTTAAGATTCCTAGGATTCTATCCTTCCTTCAAGAAGGATTGGAAAAAGGATTATCTGCAAGTTCCCTGAAGGGACAGATTTCCGCCTTGTCGGTGTTACTTCACAAAAAGCTGGCAGCTGTGCCAGATGTTCAAGCCTTTGTTCAGGCTCTGGTTAGAATCAAGCCTGTTTACAAACCTTTGACTCCTCCTTGGAGTCTCAATTTAGTTCTTTCAGTTCTTCAGGGGGTTCCGTTTGAACCCTTGCATTCCGTTGATATTAAATTATTATCTTGGAAAGTTTTGTTTTTGGTTGCAATTTCTTCTGCTAGAAGAGTTTCAGAATTATCTGCTCTGCAGTGTTCTCCTCCTTATCTGGTGTTCCATGCAGATAAGGTGGTTTTGCGTACTAAACCTGGTTTTCTTCCGAAAGTTGTTTCTAACAAAAACATTAACCAGGAGATTATCGTACCTTCTCTGTGTCCGAAACCAGTTTCAAAGAAGGAACGTTTGTTGCACAATTTGGATGTTGTTCGCGCTCTAAAATTCTATTTAGATGCTACAAAGGATTTTAGACAAACATCTTCCTTGTTTGTTGTTTATTCCGGTAAAAGGAGAGGTCAAAAAGCAACTTCTACCTCTCTCTCTTTTTGGATTAAAAGCATCATCCGATTGGCTTATGAGACTGCCGGACGGCAGCCTCCCGAAAGAATCACAGCTCATTCCACTAGGGCTGTGGCTTCCACATGGGCCTTCAAGAACGAGGCTTCTGTTGATCAGATATGTAGGGCAGCGACTTGGTCTTCACTGCACACTTTTACCAAATTTTACAAGTTTGATACTTTTGCTTCTTCTGAGGCTATTTTTGGGAGAAAGGTTTTGCAAGCCGTGGTGCCTTCCATTTAGGTGACCTGATTTGCTCCCTCCCTTCATCCGTGTCCTAAAGCTTTGGTATTGGTTCCCACAAGTAAGGATGACGCCGTGGACCGGACACACCAATGTTGGAGAAAACAGAATTTATGTTTACCTGATAAATTACTTTCTCCAACGGTGTGTCCGGTCCACGGCCCGCCCTGGTTTTTTTTTTTAATCAGGTCTGATATTTTATTTTCTTTAACTACAGTCACCACGGTGCCATATGGTTTCTCCTATGCAAATATTCCTCCTTAACGTCGGTCGAATGACTGGGGTAGGCGGAGCCTAGGAGGGATCATGTGACCAGCTTTGCTGGGCTCTTTGCCATTTCCTGTTGGGGAAGAGAATATCCCACAAGTAAGGATGACGCCGTGGACCGGACACACCGTTGGAGAAAGTAATTTATCAGGTAAACATAAATTCTGTTTTTTGGATCTCCTGTAGTTATTCCAGAAGTGTTTTATCTCCCTGATGCTATTTCTGAAGTAATTTCCAGGGAATGGAATAATTTGGGTAATTTATTTACTCCTTCTAGACGTTTAAGCAAATTATATCCTGTGCCATCTGACAGATTAGAGTTTTTTGGGACAAAAATCCCTAAGGTTATGGGGCTGTCTCTACTCCTGCTAATGTACTACTATTTCTATGGCAGATAGTACTTCATTTAAGGATCCTTTAGATAGGAAAATTGAATCCTTTCTAAGAAAAGCTTACTTATGTTCAGGTAATCTTCTTAGACCTGCTATATTTTTAGCGGATGTTGCTGCAGCTTCAACTTTTTGGTTAGAAGCTTTAGCGCAACAAGTAACAGATCATAATTTTATAGCATTATTATTATTCTATAACATGCTAATAATTTTGTTGGTGATACCATCTTTTGATATCATTAGAGTTGATGTCAGGTATATGTCTCTAGCTATTTTAGCTAGAAAAGCTTTATGGATTAAACTTGGAATGCTGACATGTCTTCTAAGTCAACTTTGCTTTCCCTTTCTTTCCAGGGTAAATATTCATTTCGTTCCTTTCCTCACAACAAGGAACAAAAGCCTGATCCTTCATCCTCAGGAGCGGTATCAGTTTGGAAACTATTTCCAGTTTGGAATATATCCGAGCCTTATAGAAACCTATAGCCAGCTCCTAAGTACCTATGAAGGTGCGGCCCTTATTCCAGCTCAGCTGGTATGGGGCAGATTACGTTTTCTTCAAAGAAATTTGGATCAATTCCGTTCTTAATCTCTGGTTTCAGAAACATTGTTTCAGAAAGGTACAGAATTGGCTTCAAGTTAAGGCCTCCTGCTAAGAGATTCTTTTCTTTCGCGTGTCCCAGTTAACACAGCAAGGCTCAGCATTTCTGAAATGTGTTTCAGATCTAGAGTTGGCTGGAGTATTTATGCCAGTTCCAGTTCTGGAACAGGGGCTGGGGTTTTATTTTATCTCTTCATTGTACCAAAGAAGGTCAATTCCTTCAGACCAGTTCTGGATCTATCATTATTGAATCGTTATGTTAGGATACCAACATTCAAGATGGTTACTGTAGGACTATCCTGCCTTTTGTTTAGCAAGGGCATTATATGTCTACAATAGATTTACAGGATGTGTATCTGCATATTCCGATTCATCCAGATCACTTTTAGTGTCTGAGATTCTCTTTTTAGACAAGCATTACCAGTTTTGTGGCTCTACCGTTTGGCCTAGCCTCAGTTCCAAGAATTTTTTTCAAAGGTTCTCGGTGCCCTTCTTTCTGTAATCAGAGAATAGGGTTTTGGTATTTCCTTATTTGGACGATATCTTGGTACTTGCTCAGTCTTCTCATTTTCGTAGAATCTCATACGAATCGACTTGTGTTGTTTCTTCAAGTTCATGGTTGGAGGATCAATTTACCAATCAGTTCATTGATTCCTCAGACAAGGGTAACCTTTTTAGGTTTCTAGATAAATTCAGTGTCTATGACTCTGTCCTTGTCAGACAAGAGAAGTTTAACATTGATATCAGCTTGTCAAAACCTTCAGTCACAATCATTCCCTTTGGTAGCCTTATGCATGGAAATGTTGGGTCTTAGGACTGCCGCATCAGATGCGATCTCCTTTGCTCGTTTTCACATGCGACCTCTTCAGCTCTGTATGCTGAACCAATGGTGCAGGGATTACTCAAAGATATCTCAATTAATATCTTTAAACCGATTTTACGACACTCTCTGACATGGTGGACAGATCACCATCGTTTAGTTCAGGGGGCTTCTTTGTTCTTCCGACCTGGACTATAATCTCAACAGATGCTAGTTTTACAGGTTGGGGAGCTGTGTGGGGGTATCTGACGGCACAAGGGGTTTGGGAATCTCAGGAGGTGAGATTTCCGATCAATATTTTGGAACTCCGTGCAATTTTCAGAGCTCTTCAGTCTTGGCCTCTTCCGAAGAGAGAGTTGTTCATTTGTTTTCAGATTAGACAATGTCACAACTGTGGCATACATCAATCATCAAGGACTCACAGTCCTCTGGCTATGAAAGAAGTATCTCGAATTTTGGTTTGGGCGGAATCCAGCTCCTGTCTAATCTCTGCGGTTTATATCCCAGGTATGGACAATTGGAAAGCGGATTATCTCAGTCGCCAAACGTTGCATCCGGGCGAATGGTCTCTTCACCCAGAGGTATTTCTTCAGATTGTTCAAATGGGGGAACTTCCAGAAATAGATCTGATGGCTTCTCATCTAAACAAGAAACTTCCCAGGTATCTGTCCAGATCCCGGGATCCTCAGGCGGAGGCAGTGGATGCATTTTCACTTCCTTGGAAGTATCATCCTGCCTATATCTTTCCGCCTCTAGTTCTTCTTCCAAGAGTAATCTCCAAGATTCTGAAGGAATGCTCGTTTGTTCTGCTGGTAGCTCCGGCATGGCCTCACAGGTTTTGGTATGCGGATCTTGTCCGGATGGCCTCTTGCCAACCGTGGACTCTTCCGTTAAGACCAGACCTTTTGTCTCAAGGTCCTTTTTTCCATCAGGATCTGAAATCCTTAAATTTAAAGGTATGGAGATTGAACGCTTGATTCTTGGTCAAAGAGGTTTCTCTGACTCTGTGATTAATACTATGTTACAGGCTCGTAAATCTGTATCCAGAGAGATATATTATAGAGTCTGGAAGACTTATATTTCTTGGTGTCTTTCTCATCATTTTTCTTGGCATTCTTTTAGAATACCGAGAATATTACAATTTCTTCAGGATGGTTTAGATAAGGGTTTGTCCGCAAGTTCCTTGAAAGGTCAAATCTCTGCTCTTTCTGTTCTTTTTCACAGAAAGATTGCTATTCTTCCTGATATTCATTGTTTTGTACAAGCTTTGGTTCGTATAAAGCCTGTCATTAAGTCAATTTCTCCTCCTTGGAGTTTGAATTTGGTTCTGGGGGCTCTTCAAGCTCCTCCATTTGAACCTATGCATTCATTGGATATTAAATTACTTTCTTGGAAAGTTTTGTTCCTTTTGGCCATCTCTTCTGCCAGAAGAGTTTCTGAATTATCTGCTCTTTCTTGTGAGTCTCCTTTTCTGATTTTTCATCAGGATAAGGCGGTGTTGCGAACTTCTTTTGAATTTTTACCTAAGTTGTGAATTCCAACAACATTAGTAGAGACATTGTGGTTCTTTCATTATGTCCTAATCCTAAGAATTCTAAGGAGAAATCGTTGCATTCTTTGGATGTTATTAGAGCTTTGAAATATTATGTTGAAGCTACTAAGTCTTTCCGAAAGACTTCTGGTTTATTTGTTATCTTTTCCGGTTTTAGAAAGGCCAGAAAACTTCTGCCATTTCTTTGGCATCTTGGTTGAAATCTTTATTTCATCTTGCCTATATTGAGTTGGGTAAGACTCCGCCTCATAGGATTACAGCTCATTCTACTAGGTCAGTTTCTACTTCCTGGGCGTTTAGGAATGAAGCTTCGGTTGATCAGATTTGCAAAGTGGCAACTTGGTTCTCTTTGCATACTTTTACCAAATTCTACCATTTTGTTGTATTTTCTTCTTCTGAAGCAGTTTTTGGTAGAAAAGTACTTCAGGCAGCGGTTTCAGTTTGAATCTTCTGCTTATGTTTTTCATTAAACTTTATTTTGGGTGTGGATTATTTTCAGCAGGAATTGGCTGTCTTTATTTTATCCCTCCCTCTCTAGTGACTCTTGTGTGGAAAGATCCACATCTTGGGTAGTCATTATCCCATACGTCACTAGCTCATGGACTCTTGCTAATTACATGAAAGAAAACATAATTTATGTAAGAACTTACCTGATAAATTCATTTCTTTCATATTAGCAAGAGTCCATGAGGCCCGCCCTTTTTTGTGGTGGTTATGATTTTTTTGTATAAAGCACAATTATTCCAATTCCTTATTTTATATGCTTTCGCACTTTTTTCTTATCACCCCACTTCTTGGCTATTCGTTAAACTGAATTGTGGGTGTGGTGAGGGGTGTATTTATAGGCATTTTAAGGTTTGGGAAACTTTGCCCCTCCTGGTAGGAATGTATATCCCATACGTCACTAGCTCATGGACTCTTGCTAATATGAAAGAAATGAATTTATCAGGTAAGTTCTTACATAAATTATGTTTTTTGTGACCTAGCTGTAAACATTGGGTGAGCCTATGACAGTAGGAATATGTGCTTAGCCACCAATCCCCAGCTAGCTGCTGAACCTACCTAGGTATGTTTCTTGCAATTGCATGCCCTACGTGAATCGTAAAAGTTTTATTTTGATTTTTGTGCTCCTCTAAACTTTTTTGTATATTCTAACATAAAAATGTTTTTCTATAAAAAAAAATGTTTTGGTGTATAATATTTTCACATATTTTTTGTGTGATGATGCTTCTTGCTTGAGTTTGAAATGGAAAGAGATTTAAGGTATTAGGCCTATGTCCTCTTTAAAGTAAAGTCAAATAAAGTTGAGTTTTTAAATCCTTGCTTTATAAAGCCAGATTTATGCTTTTATTGCAGAGTTAGTCTGGATTTCGTTAACAAGGGAGGACCAGGTAGAAGGGATTTTATATAAAAAGTTGTCAATATTGCATAATTGTTTTACTCTTTCAGCTGTTGGTGAAAGATTCTTTTGTATGTTAGCTGTAAATAAATCCTTTATGGTGGGATAAATTAGAGAAATCACTTCATATAAGAGTAGTTTATACAAAGGGGAAAGTTTACTATCACTTTTAGTTACTCATTGTAAACAGATCAGGAATGATGGCGATATTTTAGATGGAGTTTAATTCATCAGTTGTAATGAAGATGTGATGTTACTTACTTTGTAATCTAGCAGTGCCTTTCTAATACACTGCGCTCCGGGCGCCTACTTAAAAAGTTTTTTTGTTTTTTGTGAGCTAAAGGTTTAAACTGTTCTCCAATCGTCGCTCTAGTCATACAGCACTTTTGTTGTAGCTACAGCGCTGATTGGAGAATAATTCAAACCGTTAACTCAGAAAAAATAATTTATGAAGTGGGTGGCCGGAGCGCAGGGTATTAGAACGGCGCGGCTAGATTAAAAATTAAGTTACAGCGCATTTTCATTAGAAGTGATCAATTAGTCCCCCTAAAATATTGCTTATATTCCGGACCCGATTTTAAAACATGTAACGTTTTATCAACACTTTAAGTGCAGAAACATAAAATCACTCCGTTATCAAGCTGATGTTTACCATCATATCGTATAAATGTAGAGCACATGTTTTAAGGAATGGGTGCAGAAGGGACTAGGTCATAAGGTAAAAGTATCAGTTCCTTAAAAGGAAACAAAAATCTCTTTATGGAAACTGCCCCTGCCATAACAGAATGTGTTATTGTGTAGCTCCTATAATTTAGTATATAAAAAAAAAAACAATGTAAAAGGCATAAGCTACAGTACGGACCAACTTATTTTCAGTAGGGCTCTGCAAATGTCACACACTATGTTACTTGTAGAATGAAATTTAAATTTAGGAATATATGTGAATGGCACATTCATTGAAATGAGCAAATATTGTTCTAATCAAATATACAATAGTTTGCAAAATGTTTGAAGTGTTTTTGAAATAAGTCATCTTTACCATTACTAAATATAACCTCTGAATATTTATTAACATTTTCAAATATTTGAATATTGAACTCAAACAAGGAATTTCTTAAACTAAACTGGAACAGAGTTAGATGTAATATTTCAATATTAACATTTATTCTACAAAAATATTTGAAAAGTAGAACTGACAGACATTTTTAATTGGTCATTGCTGGAAGATTAACTTGCTATTAATGAAAGGCACTTAATAGTAATATAATACATTTAATACGATGTGCTAGCACATTTTATTATTACACTGTGTGTCTTTGTGTGTTTAACCCTTCCTTAGCTGGGCATGGTTGGTGAGCCAATCGGGAGCAGGATATGTGCATAGCTGGCAATCCCTGTCTTTCTCCAGCTCAGGAAGGGAAGTGCATTGTGGTGTCGGAGCGCACTTGAACTATGCGTTTAACCCCTTTACAAGGGTTAAACACGCTGCAGTAATCAAATGCTATAGCACATTTGAGTATTTTACTATGATACTGTTATGTTTCATATTATTTTGACATGTTGTACTAATATGGTCACAAAATATTGTAATTTTAATGGCTCCTTTATATTAGACAAGTTTAAACTACAATGTGAATTGTTATGAGAGAGCTCACTTTAATTATCAGGATGTGACAACATAAATTTTCTTTTTTTCCTTTAGTATTTTATTATATGCAATACCTAAGCTTTATTTCCACATCTCATTGGCAGGCAGCCTGGCTGCTTTACAAAGCGAAATAGGAAATGTTGTACTGGAGCTTTTATTTCAGGTCAACATGTAAAGCAATGTTTGTTTATTTTTTTTTTTGTAGTGTTGTGTGTGTGTACAGATAATAATATAAATTATTTACGTCTACAAACTTCAGTGTTTTTTTTTTTTTTAATCAGTAAATTGGAACATAAGATCCAGTAAATGAACATTACGTGAAACTATCCTGACATATGCCCCATACCAGTGTACAGTCATTATAGATATTATTGTGCATTAGGAACAGAGTCACAATTTTAATATCTCCACAGGATGCTGATGAAGAAAAGCATATTATTTCATATGGGTGTCTACTATATAAGCAGGATACAATGTCACCAAAGGTCTTATTTCTCTGCCCTGTATAATCAGTGATGAATCACCTTACATAATCCATTTTTGGTGTGTCAAGATGAAGGGTGAGAACTTTTTGTAAACTGCGGAAGTGAAGTGTAACACATGAAACCTTTGTGGAAAAAAACACTAAAACTTATTTTTTCTTTGATCTGCTTTATTCTGCAACCTCACACTTGTTACTGTGTTATGTATAAGTAATTTGCACAATTGATGCTGTAAAAAGATGACATTACATCATCTGGGAACTAGAGATGTTGCTATTGATGTAAAATAATTTATCATATAAAATAAATGTGTTCCTATGTAAAAAAAATCACAAACAGACACTGGCTTTTACATATTGTGTGTGCTAATAAATATATATATATATTTATAAAATAACCTATAAAAGTATCTTGGGTTATAAAATGGTTGCCCCTAAATAATGAGTGGCGCCATTTCTGTAAATTATCCAATATTCTCCCCAGGACCTATTACTGACCACCCAGATAAAATATTAGCTAACATTATTTTCTTGTTTTAGTATTTGTTGCACAGATGATACATTTATGTTAAATTATGCAATTAACTGGTGCTTTGGATAGCTTAAAAACATTTATAAATACCATAAAATGTTGTTGCCATTTATTACGATGCCCCCTACTTCCCAGACGAGTAAAAAAAAAGTTGACTTTTTTCTATCTTCAGCATTGAGTGGACTAGCAACTTTTTTTCTGTAAACTAAAGTGATATTTTTTCTCCCTTCTGTGTGTATGTATGTGTGTATGTATGTATGTATGTATGTATGTGTGTGTATATATATATATATACATAGAATTATTGTATTGACAATAAGCAAATCTAGACACATATCCCCACTTGCTTGTCCACAGAAGTACTCTGTATACATTGTTACCAATGCACCAGAGAACTCTGTGTAAGATATGCAAATGATAGTTATACAATATCTCAATTTTTTTTTGCTTCTGAGTGCTATTTTAAACACTGCAATACCCTTTATGGGATGGATTCAGCAACAAACAAACAAAACAAAAACTTCTGGACAGCTGTTTTGAGACCCAGAGTTCTCTGATGCATTGGAAAGAATGTATACAGAGTACTTCTAAGGGCATGCAAGCAGGGATACTTGCCTAGATTTGCTCATTTTCTATACAATTAATTCAATATGTGTGTGTGTGTGTGTATATATATATATATATATATATATATATATATATTATATATATGTGTGTGTGTGTGTGTATATATATATATATTGTCTAGATTGTAAGTTCCCACGGGAATAGGGCCCTCAATTCCCCCTGTATTTGTCGTTAAATTTTGTGTCTTATCGTATTGTTTCTCCTTTGTACTGTTATCCTTGTACCCATGGGCAGCACTGCTGAATCTGTTGGCGCTTTATAAACAAAGAATAATATATATATAAGCACACACACACATTGCAGGTCCACTCAATGCTAAATATAGATAACTTTTGTACTCGTCTGGGACTTGTGAACCTTTGTGGTATGAAGTAGGGGTCAGCGTAATAAATTGCTAATTTTCTATACAATAATTCTATGTATCATATGAGTGTGTATGTACTCTTGAAAGCTTGTCTTTTACTATGTAATATTAGTCCCATAAAAAAGGTATTACTGCATACTGCAATACTCTTTTTATTTTGATATTCAACGACCTGGACTAATACGGCTACTATATATATATCTTTCTGAGGAACATGACAAATTATCCTATATTGGGGGGTATAATCAAAATCATAGTGGCAGAATTTGCAATGGTCACTTGTGCAGATCCCCCAGCTGCATGAATCCTATCACGCATTGCTGGCATATCAACCTGAGCCTTGCAAATCATTGTAAAATGCTTCCATTCCTGGCCTTCTTTAAGTTCAGCAGGTTGTGTGTATGCCAAGCTGTAGATTATAACGGCCTCTGTGCGTAAGTAGATATTATGTTACAGACTTGTAACTGAAGTACAGAGCTGTCTTGGTATAGTCTCTATGAACTGTGATACATATGTCCACATGGTGCAGCTGACTTTGAAGATGCGTACATAGCTCGAGTGCAAACAAGCCTGAAGTGAAGCCACTCGGTGAGTCATGTTACCAAGTGTATTCACCATGACAACCCTCATGTCTGGAGTGTTCTTCAAATTGGTAGAAAACTGGTCTGCAGGACCATTACCAGCTGCTCCAACTGGTCACAGTTAACCAATACCCTGCAGAAGATTTTAACTTTTTTTTTTTTTTGTCTTCTGATTTTTTTTTGAGGTCTACTATGCTGACAAATATGAGTTTAAAGGGTTAAACATGTAAGGGATTTTAAAGCATAAAGGAAAATATCTAATTTGTTAGTCTATTACTAGGACCTAGATTACAAATGTTAGTGTATGGAGCGTTAACATAATCCATATCACTGGCATTTTAACACTAGTATCAGAAGTCCATGGTTGCCAGTAATGTGCACGCTACAGTATTCATGTCAGATAGCACAGGTGCATCATTTTCCTCAGATAATGAGAGCCCGCACTGTAATTCTTGTTGGATAATGCTATTGCGATTAATCGATAGACTGCAAAAATTACACTGGAGAAGTTAAATGATTCAATTATCCTTGCTTTTAATGCACAAAAGCAAGTGATAACACAATACCGTTTTTTTTTTTAAAAAGCGCTAAAAGAGAAAACGGTATTTCATATGTCCTGTGTGCGGAATGCATGACTGTGCTATTTGTGTTAAAAATGCTTTTCTTAAACGAACAGCTTGTAATACCTGGTTTTGCATTATCGATTGCGCAAGGCCAAGCACAAAATAACACACTGCATGTTATCCTTAATCTAGGCTTGTGCATTTAATCCCCACAAAAGTAAATACAAAGGTAAATACCGGCTTTGAAGTTTGAAACCTTACATCTGTTTAGCAAGACAGAACTGTTAAACTAATTAAGGGGAACAAGTCTCATGCAGCTACCAATCACTGGCTGTTCCCTACTTGGGAGTTGCAACGTCTAAAGGGGGACTTTACCTATGTGTTTAACCCATTTGTAAGCTAGAGTCTGTAACACAACAATTACATGCTCTACCCATGTTTGCATTAGAATGTGCCTTTAATTATACAGGTGAAAGACCGCTATTGAGATTTCAGTCTAAATGGTGTATGTAGGGAAGAACAGCTTGTGCAGGCCAAGTCATTTCCATCTATCAGTGATGCAACAAATGTTAAAAAAAAAATCTGTGTTGAGAACACCCACATTCCCCAGCAGCTCTGCAGAGCAGCTCTTTCAGAAAATAACTCACACTGTAATTAAGCGTTCTCATTTGTGACATGTGACACTCATTCTTTGTGTCAGTTTTGTAGCTATCCTGTTTAGACATGTTGTCCCTTGACATATATTTAATTGATCTCATCATTGTTCTGCTGAATCCAGATAAAGAAAATTACTATAGTTTGATAAAAAAGAGTAAAATAAATAGTAATTTCATGTACCCCACCCAATATGTTAATACAGAAAAGTATTAAGATTATATTTCATCCCAATACATCATACAGATTTACTAATGAAATTAAAAAACGCTGAAAGACAAGCTAAGCTAGGGCAAAAAACAGGAGGAAAATGTAATTTTTGGGTTTAATGTCCCTTTAACTCTGTATTTAGCTCTTTTACAGTATTTGTGCAATAATGGCATTCTGTAACATATTAGCACAATTTATTATTGTATCAGAATGTCCCTTTAACTCCTTCCCACCGTTAGGATGTTCCATGCCGTCCTAATTGCGCTGGGCTTTTGCGCCGTTAGGACGGCATGGAGCGTCATAGCCGTTTGGCTGTCCTGAAGCCATAGCCGCTTGCTAAATGGGATTGCGGGCTGTAGGGTATGCCTAGTGTCATAGGCACTCCCTCTGACCCGATCCCATCATTGAAAACACGTGATTGCATTAACGATCGCTTGTTTTCAATTTTTACTTATTTGTTTACATAGGAACTTTATTCCGATGTAGACAAATAAGTCCTATCAGGAAAAGGTTAAAACTTTATTTTTATTTTTTTGTATATTTAAGAATTCATTTTGATTGGTTTCTAGGGACAGCTTCCACTGTTGCGTTGATAGAAAGGGACATCATTCTATTAGTATGATAAAAAAAACATAATATTTATTAAAACAGGAACATTTGTTTCATATATATATATTTATATTTAATGGTTTTTAAAATGTTCTAATTTAGATGTAACCAAGGGAAAAATGCATATAATGTTCCTGCAAGTATTTTTTGTTTGGGAACAGGTGGGAGCTGCTTTGTTAATAAAGCTGAGTATTATTATTGTTTGTTATTTGGACTCTTATCTTTCTTCTAACAAACAGAAGATAATAGTATATAATTACCAGATGAACGCATTGTTGATTGCATTGCACAAAGGGCTTGATATTACATGTGGCAATGATTATTTGTAATATTGTGATTTGGTTATAAAGAACCTGACCGTTCCATAGGGTTGCAGTGTATTGCTGTATGTGCAGCCTTCTCTACACAATGCAGAATATGCATGAGGAATACAGTAAACGGTATTCAGACTGTGGATTTGCCCTATTGAGGTATGAATTTATGGGACATGAAACTCATGATTAAAGGGACATTAAACACTAAATAAATACTAGATAGCAAGATGCATTCAAAGAAAAGATTAGTCTGAGTGTAACTTGTAGATTTATTTTTTCAAGTGTCATTGGCTGTTTAAATATTGACAAAATAAGTGTAAAGTTTTAGTGTCTATAAAACAATGGGATATGCCATGTTGTAACTTAGGTTACCTTCTCTGCTGTGGCCTATTAGGGTCAGTTATAAATAGGTCACTAGAGTGTGCAGCCAATGGCTGTGTGGAATATAACTGTGTTCTGCACTTATATTTTTAACAGGAACTGAAAAACTCACAATTTCAGAATGGAATTACAGGAAAAGGGGACAAAATAAATAATTAAAGTATATTGCAGATTTATATATATACAGTGTGTGTGTGTGTGTGTGTGTGTGTGTGTGTGTATATATATATATATATATATATTATAATTTTTTTATTACCATCTCAACGTGTTTAATGTCCCTTTTTAAATTTCATGGTTCAGACAGAGCATGCTATTTTTACAGACTTTTCAGTTTTCTTCTATTATCAAATTTTCTTTTGTTAAAATGCATATCTAAGAAAGCTTAGGAGCAGCAATGTGCTACTGGGATCTAGCTGGTAATTGGTAGCTACACAAATATGTCTCTTGCCTTTGGCTCACCAGATGTGTTAGTACAGCAAGCTCCCAGTAGTACATCCGTTTTCTGGGGCTGACTTTAACTAACTATGTGTTTAACTCATTTTATAGGGGTTAAAACACATAGTTATGTACAAGCAGTAATACAGTGCTATAACACATTCAAACGTATCCACTTATGCACTCGGGGGATAACAAGTGTGGGGGATGAGAGTCAGTGAATAGAACAGAATTTGATAAAGGATGATATAACCTTACTCTAAGTTGATGTCACTGAAAAAGAGTTTAATTATTTCTCTGCTTTTTGTTCAGCCTACAGGGTACATGGAAAATTGCATTTCATACAGCTCTATTGAGGATGTTCAGCTGCTGTCCTGGGAAAATGCCCCAAAGTACTGTTTACAGCTTACAATTCCCAGTGGTACTGTTTTGCTTCAGGTATTGTACACATCAATATTCTTTTCCAGTTTAAATCTCTTGTATCGTTTATGTTGTTGTTAATGTCATGCAGTTGCCACAAAATGCAAGGACTGTTTGTGCAAGAAAATGATTATGAGCCATTCTCAATACTGCAATAGAGAAATTATTTTGTGTGCCCTTTAATGGAATCAATTTGCCAGCTTGTTAAAAATGACTGTGACTGATATCAATACATTCCATAGGTTTCTAGACATTTTCTGTATATGTATCAGAAATGATTCAGTGCTCTGCAAAAGAAAAAATCTGCCAACAAAATAAATTTTTAAAAGCATTTATCCACTTGAGAGCAAAGCCCTCCCCCTCCATATGAGGTATCCCAGCATCACTGGGGGAATCCTGGGATGCTGGTGACATCACCAAGCCCTGGGAACTCAGAAGTACCTAGCTGCAGCAGGGAGCTTAATCCTCTCAAACTCAGCTCCCTTAAAGGGACATGAAACCCCAATTTCTTCTGTTAAGTGTGATCAGTCCACGGGTCATCATTACTTGTGGGATATTAACTGCTCCCCTACAGGAAGTGCAAGAGGATTCACCCAGCAGAGTTGCTATATAGCTCCTCCCCTCTACTTCACCTCCAGTCATTCTCTTGCACCCAACGACTAGATAGGATGTGTGAGAGGACTATGGTGATATATTTAGTTTTTATATCTTCAATCAAAAGTTTGTTATTTTATAATAGCACCGGAGTGTGTTATTCCTTCTCTGGTAGAATTTGAAGAAGAATCTACCTGAGTTTTTCTATGATTTTAGCCGGAGTAGTTAAGATCATATTGCTGTTTCTCGGCCATCTGAGGAGTGAGGTAAACTTCAGATCAGGGGACAGCAGGCAGATTAATCTGCAAAGAGGTATGTAGCAGTTTATTATTTTCTGACATGGAATTGATGAGAAAATCCTGCCATACCGTTATAATGTAAACTCAGCCTTGAATGCAGTAGATGTAGCTGATATAAGGCTGTCATGTATGTATATTTTACACTTCAGTTTTCTGGGAAATGGTACTTCTCTGGCTTTTAAACTGTATACATAGACTTAACCTATTTTGCAGGGACTTGCAATAGGTTTTAAATGACAATTAATTATTGAGGTAAAATGTTTTTTTGCTGGCATGTAAAAACGTTTTTTTCTCTGAGGTACTGGGTGAAAAAATGTTTTGGGCACTTTTTTTCCACTTGGCAATAGTTTTGATTTAAATTAGAGCAGTTCACTGATCCCTCTCACTGTTATGTGTGTGGGGGAGGGGCCATTTTGGTGCTTTCACTATGCATCAGAAAAACTCAGTCAGAGGTTCATTTTCTTCCTGCATGATCCGGTTCATCTCTACAGAGTTCAGGGATCTCAAGAGTCTTTTTTTGAGGGAAGTAATCATACAGCAGAGCTGTGCTGATTGTATTGACTGTGATATAAAAAACGTTTATTTGTGTATTTTTTTTCTGCTGCCTGGGTTAGTTATCATTTGCTGAGGGGAACAATCCTTTGCTAAAACTGTATATTCTGACAAAGATTGATGCTATAACTTAATTATTTTATCTGTTATAATATTTTTCTGTGCTTCTTAAAGGCACAGTTCGTTTTCATATTATTTGTAAATTACTTTGAAAAGTATTTCCAAGTTGCTGTTTATTTGCTAGTGTGTTAAACATGTCTGATTCAGAGGAAGATATCTGTGCTATATGTGTTAATGCCAAAGTGGAGCCCAATAGAAATTTATGTACTAAATGTATTGATGCTACTTTAAAAAATAGTCAATCTGTACAAATTGAACATATTTCACCAAACAACGAGGGGAGAGTTATGCCGACTAACTCGCCTCACGTGTCAGTACCTGCATCTCCCGCTCAGGAGGTGCGTGATATTGTAGCGCCGAGTGCATCTGGGCGGCCATTACAAATCACATTACAAGATATGGCTACTGTTATGACTGAAGTTTTGGCTAAACTACCAGAACTAAGAGGTAAACGTGATCACTCTGGGATGAGAACAGAGTGCGCTGATAATGCAAGGGCCATGTCTGATACTGCGTCACAGTTTGCAGAACATGAAGACGGAGAGCTTCATTCTGTGGGTGACGGTTCTGATCCAAATAAACTGGACTCAGACATTTCAAATTTTAAATTTAAGCTTGAGAACCTCCGTGTGTTACTAGGGGAGGTATTAGCGGCTCTGAATGATTGTAACACAGTTGCAATCCCAGAAAAAATGTGTAGGTTGGATAAATATTTTGCGGTACCGACGAGTACTGACGTTTTTCCTATACCTAAGAGACTTACTGACATTGTTACTAAGGAGTGGGATAGACCCGGTGTGCCTTTCTCACCCCCTCCTATATTCAGAAAAATGTTTCCAATAGACGCCGCCACACGGGACTTATGGCAAATGGTCCCTAAGGTGGAGGGAGCAGTTTCTACTTTAGCTAAGCGTACCACTATCCCAGTGGAGGATAGCTGTGCTTTTTCAGATCCAATGGATAAAAAATTAGAGGGTTACCTTAAGAAAATGTTTGTTCAACAAGGGTTTATATTGCAACCTCTTGCATGTATTGCGCCTGTCACGGCTGCAGCAGCATTTTGGTTTGAGTCTCTGGAAGAGACACTTCAATCATCCACACTAGATGACATCACACACAAACTTAAATTCCTTAAGTTAGCTAATTCATTTATTTCAGATGCCGTAGTACATTTAACTAAACTTGCGGCTAAAAATTCAGGATTCGCCATTCAGGCACGCAGAGCTCTGTGGCTAAAATCCTGGTCAGCTGATGTTACGTCTAAATCTAAATTGCTTAATATTCCTTTCAAAGGGCAGACCTTATTCGGGCCCGGCTTGAAAGAGATTATTGATGACATTACAGGAGGTAAAGGTCATGCCCTGCCTCAGGACAAGGCCAAAGCCAAGGCTAGACAGTCCAATTTTCGTTCCTTTCGTAATTTCAAAGCAGGAGCAGCATCAACTTCCTCTGCACCAAAACAGGAAGGAGCTGTTGCTCGCTACAGACAAGGCTGGAAACCTAACCAGTCCTGGAACAGGGGCAAACAGGCCAGAAAACCTGCTGCTGCCCCTAAGACAGCATGAATTGAGGGCCCCCGATCCGGGACCGGATCTAGTGGGGGGCAGACTTTCCCTCTTCGCCCAGGCTTGGGCAAGAGATGTTCAGGATCCCTGGGCGCTAGAGATCATATCTCAGGGATACCTTCTGGACTTCAAATCCTCTCCCCCAAGAGGGAGATTTCATCTGTCAAGGTTGTCAACAAACCTAACAAAGAAGGAAGCGTTTCTACGCTGCGTACAAGATCTTTTATTAATGGGAGTGATCCATCCAGTTCCGCGGTTGGAACAAGGACAAGGGTTTTACTCAAATCTGTTTGTAGTTCCCAAAAAAGAGGGAACCTTCAGGCCAATCTTGGATTTAAAGATCCTAAACAAATTCCTAAGAGTTCCATCGTTCAAGATGGAAACTATTCGAACAATTTTGCCCATGATCCAAGAGGGTCAGTACTTGACCACAGTGGATTTAAAGGATGCTTACCTTCACATACCGATTCACAGAAGTCATTACCGGTATCTAAGGTTTGCCTTTTTAGACAGGCATTACCAGTTTGTAGCTCTTCCATTCGGACTGGCTACGGCTCCAAGAATCTTCACAAAGGTTCTGGGCACTCTTCTGGCGGTACTAAGACCGCGAGGAATTTCAGTAGCTCCGTACTTAGACGACATACTGATACAAGCTTCAAGCTTTCAAACTGCCAAATCTCATACAGAGATAGTACTGGCATTTCTAAGGTCGCATGGATGGAAAGTGAACGAAGAGAAAAGTTCTCTCTTTCCACTCACAAGAGTTCCCTTCCTGGGGACTCTGATAGATTCTGTAGAAATGAAGATTTACCTGACAGAGGACAGGTTAACAAAACTTCAAAGTGCATGCCGTGTCCTTCATTCCATTCAAGAGACCAGAAATTCTCTTCTATGGTGGCTTTATCGGCCACATCTGTCCAGGGGAATGCCATTCAGCAGGCCAGACTGGTCAATTGTAACAACAGACGCCAGCCTACTAGGTTGGGGCGCTGTCTGGAATTCTCTGAAGGCTCAGGGACTATGGAATCAGGAGGAGAGTCTTCTTCCAATAAACATTCTGGAATTGAGAGCAGTCCTCAATGCTCTTCTGGCTTGGCCCCAGTTAGCAACTCGGGGGTTCATCAGGTTCCAGTCGGACAACATCACGACTGTAGCTTATATCAACCATCAGGGAGGGACAAGAAGCTCCCTAGCAATGATGGAAGTATCGAAGATAATTCGCTGGGCAGAGTCTCACTCTTGCCACCTGTCTGCAATCCACATCCCGGGAGTGGAGAACTGGGAGGCGGATTTCTTAAGTCGTCAGACTTTTCATCCGGGGGAGTGGGAACTTCATCCAGAGGTCTTTGCCCAAATACTTCCACGTTGGGGCAAACCAGAGATAGATCTCATGGCGTCTCGACAGAACGCCAAGCTTCCGCGCTACGGGTCCAGATCCAGGGATCCGGGAGCGGTCCTGATAGATGCCTTGACAGCACCATGGACCTTCAGGATGGCTCATGTGTTTCCACCTTTCCCGATGCTTCCTCGATTGATTGCCAGAATCAAACAGGAGAAAGCATCAGTGATTCTAATAGCGCCTGCATGGCCACGCAGGACTTGGTATACAGATCTGGTGGACATGTCATTCTGTCCACCTTGGTCGTTACCTCTGAAACAGGACCTTCTGATTCAGGGTCCTTTCAAACATCAAAATCTAACTTCTCTGAAGCTGACTGCTTGGAAATTGAACGCTTGATCTTATCAAAGCGTGGTTTTTCTGAGTCAGTTATTGATACCTTAATACAGGCTAGGAAGCCTGTTACCAGAAAGATTTACCATAAAATATGGCGTAAATACCTATATTGGTGCGAATCCAAAGGTTACTCTTGGAGTAAGGTTAGGATTCCTAGGATATTGTCTTTTCTACAAGAAGGTTTAGAAAAGGGGTTATCCGCTAGTTCCTTAAAGGGACAGATCTCAGCTCTGTCCATTCTGTTACACAAGCGTCTGTCAGAAGTTCCAGACGTTCAGGCTTTTTGTCAGGCTTTGGCCAGGATTAAACCTGTGTTTAAAGCTGTGGCTCCACCATGGAGTTTAAACCTTGTTCTTAACGTTTTACAGGGTGTTCCGTTTGAACCCCTTCATTCCATTGATATAAAGTTGTTATCTTGGAAAGTTCTATTTTTAATGGCTATTTCCTCGGCTCGAAGAGTCTCTGAGTTATCAGCCTTACATTGTGATTCTCCTTATTTGATTTTTCACTCGGATAAGGTAGTTCTGCGTACTAAGCCTGGGTTCTTACCTAAGGTAGTCACTAACAGGAATATCAATCAGGAGATTGTTGTTCCATCCTTGTGCCCAAATCCTTCTTCGAGGAAGGAACGTCTTTTGCACAATCTGGATGTAGTTCGTGCCCTTAAATTTTATTTACAGGCAACTAAAGATTTTCGACAAACGTCTTCCCTGTTTGTCGTTTACTCTGGTCAGAGGAGAGGTCAAAAAGCTTCTGCTACCTCTCTCTCTTTTTGGCTTCGTAGCATAATTCGTTTAGCTTATGAGACTGCTGGACAGCAGCCTCCTGAAAGAATTACAGCTCATTCCACTAGAGCTGTGGCTTCCACTTGGGCCTTTAAGAATGAGGCCTCTGTTGAACAGATTTGCAAGGCTGCAACTTGGTCTTCGCTTCATACTTTTTCCAAATTTTACAAATTTGACACTTTTGCTTCCTCGGAGGCTATTTTTGGGAGAAAGGTTCTTCAGGCAGTGGTTCCTTCTGTATAAAGAGCCTGCCTATCCCTCCCGTCATCCGTGTACTTTTGCTTTGGTATTGGTATCCCACAAGTAATGATGACCCGTGGACTGATCACACTTAACAGAAGAAAACATAATTTATGCTTACCTGATAAATTCCTTTCTTCTGTAGTGTGATCAGTCCACGGCCCGCCCTGTTTTTTAAGGCAGGTAAATATTTTTTAAATTATACTCCAGTCACCACTACACCCTTGGCTTCTCCTTTCTCATTGGTCCTTGGTCGAATGACTGAAGGTGACGTAGAGGGGAGGAGCTATATAGCAACTCTGCTGGGTGAATCCTCTTGCACTTCCTGTAGGGGAGCAGTTAATATCCCACAAGTAATGATGACCCGTGGACTGATCACACTACAGAAGAAAGGAATTTATCAGGTAAGCATAAATTATGTTTTTTTCTCTCTCATGATTCAGATAGAGCATGACATTTTTAACAACATTCTAATTTACTTCTATCTAATTTGCTTCATTCTCTTGATATCCTTTGTTAAAAATAATACTGAGGTAGGCTTATTAGCAACAATGCATTTCTGGGCGATAGCTGCTGATTGGTGGCTGCACATATATGCTTCTTGTTGTGTTCAGCTAGCTCCCAGTAGCACATTTGTAGTTCCTTTAACAAAAGGATACTAAGAGAATGAAGCAAATTTGATAATAGAAGTAAATTGGAAAGTTGTTTAAAATTGTATGCTCTGACTGAATCATGAAAGAAAAAAGAGGTTTCATTTCCCTTTAAGACCTAGAACCCCCAACACCTAATATTTAAATGGAAATCATCTACTGTTTCAGAGTTAAAGAAACAAACCCGCTAAAAATTGTTAAATCTTAGTTTTCTCACGTCATATATACATAAAATAATGGTATAGTCTGAATCTGCTGAATATAAAAATATATAATATGTGAGATGGTGTCAGTGACAAAAAGACCTACAGTAGGGCTTAAATATGAGTCACATCTAAAAACTGAAAATGTCCAGCGCAGGAGTGGGACATAACTCCAGTTAAAGGGGGTAAAACTAATTTTGTCAGAATTGTTTTTATTGTTTTGGAGTCTAGGGACACACCCATTGAAAGACCTTTTGAATGTTACAGTATGCCCATTTTTGTTCCTGTGAACATGTTTTTAAGAGGATGAAATAAAGTTTTCACCTTTTTAAGGAGCATTTGGATCATATTATTCTTGCCTTTTTGAATGTTGTTTATGTTGTTTATATTCTCTCCTTTGCTGTGGCAAATTAGGGAACATGTAAATGTATTCTGTACATCAAGCAATCAATGTGCAGCAAATCTGGGATGTGAATTCTACAGAATGCACTCCAGCCACTATGTAAGGGCAGTGGAGAAGCTATAATTTTCAGAGTTAACTTACAGGAAAAGCAGGCAAAATAATTAATGAAAGTGCATTACAATGTTTTTTCCCACTATGCATAATTAAATAGATAATTGGGAAAATAAGTTGAATTTAAAAACCCTTTAAAGGGACAGTAAACACCTTGAAATGACAAAGTATTTCTGCAATTGTTTTTCAAGAGCTAAACTCCACCAAGCTTTTTCCTTATTTGGAAGAGCCAATCTAGGCTTGAGCTGGCATAGAACAAGGCTAATCACAGTGATTGTTGGTATAAATTGAATTGTTTTGCAATTGTTACCTGCTGGAGCCAATTAGGCAATGTTGCAGTATGTGGCAGGATTAGTCTTGATGAATACAAAATCCATCATTTTTAAAACTAAATATCATGAAAAGGGCTCAAAATAAATCATGAAAATATAATAGATTGCAAATAACAACAAATGTTTAATTACAATTTCAAGGTGGTTACACTCCCTTTAAGGCAATTGTAGCTACAGTATTTTATAGAGGATGATAATGTCAAAAGATCTTCATGATTATACATAATTGAACCTGTTAAGGTGAAATTACATTTTGAGTTTGTCTTATTTTAATTTAATTTTGCAACAGCTTTTAGGTGTCATAAACAAATCTGCATACTGTACAACAAAATATCACACAGAGTCATATTCCACCTTAATAAACTGCATCAAACAAGACAATATTCCTTAGGGATGACTTGGTTTGAGTACTGACCTACAATGTGTTTATGCACATATGTTTGTGCACACAGTCTGTTTAAAAGCACTTTGTGCTAGTGGCTATATGCATGATAAGGCAAAGTGAAGGTAGCTTTTATAAACTTATTAAACGTCTTGCCATTTATATATTCAACTCCAACTACCATTGGTGCAGCAGGTTCAGATGCACCATGGCCCAAGTGCTGGGGAACCCATAGCAACCAGTCTATACATAAGCGTGTGCAGAATATCTGTTGGCGCTCTACAAATAAATGATGATAATAATAATATGTACAATCCTTATGTAGGGGAGCCTTGCAGATCCATCATTCATATATATATATATATATATATATATATATATATATATATATATATATATATATATATATATATATATATATATATATATATTCTCCAAATTATACAGAGCAGCGTGTATATTATTACTGTTGTTTAGGGCTGCAACTAACTGTTATTTTCATAATCGATTAATCTGCCGATTTATTTTTTCGATTAAAACAAAATTCCTATTTTTAAAATAAAATCCACATACTGAGTGTTATAAATATAAACTTCCAACTAAAACTTTACATTAAAACAACTCTTGGTCCAATTTTTTTAAGCAGCAGAACACATTTTTCTAATTAAGCAAAACAAAACCACAAAAAAAAAAAAAAAAAGAGGTAGAAGTAGAAAGAGGTAGTCTACCACTGTTTATAACATTCTGTTATTCACTCTTTCAGAAACTTTGCATTGAAATGCAAAAATGTCATCATGACAACATGCTCCTGGCTGAGGCTGGCTCTCTGTTTGCAGCTATGTTGCCTGCAGCAGACAAGAGGTGCTCAGATGGTGTTGAGGTGCCTGAGATGCATAAATAGGGTTTTGCCAATTCCACCAAGGTGGGCTATTTATCTTTGTTAGTTCTCCACCAATGCAAGGGGCCACTCAACAAAGTAAGCCTGGACTTCATTTTAACATAAAAATATCTTAAATATATATATTCAGTGGTAAATAACCAGCTATAAGGTTAGGGGGGAAATATCTAGCCCACTCTTAAAATAACAGATATATACTTACAGAGGTTGAATTTAGTACATATTCCAATTAATTAAAAATAGAAGAAAAAAGGGCTAAAGACTATATATCAGTAAAAGGATACAGCCTTACACATTTATCTATAGAGTACATATATCAGCAATAGCAAGCGATCTGCTAAAAATTGTGCAAACAGGTAATAGTGACATCAATTAATATAACAAATGCCATCCATCTAGGGTTATGTGTAAAAAACAAGCTTGGCACTATATCATGCAAAGCATAGTGCCAAATCACCTAATTTTTTATAAACAATCCAAATTATGACTCCTATTTTATTTCTGGGTTGCACATAAGACAGGTTTAGTTGTAAACTTAAAAAGAAACTTATAGTGTCCTAAAAAAGTGAAAAGTAAACGTCTGTAGACATCCTTTATTCTAAGGACATATCCATAAAACACAATACCATGTGCAGGAGCTCATTGGAGTAAAGCAGCTGGTGCCGTGCACAGACCAACTAATTGCAAACCAACTAATCGATTATGAGATTCGTTGACAACTATTTTCATAATCGATTATTATCGATTATGCCGATTAGTTGTTGCAGCTCTACTATTGTTTACTAATTAGCTAGCTTTGGGGGCGCTCTGTTGAGTTGGTCCGCTACTGATTCAACTATTTTATGTATCTGTCACTTTAGAATATTTTTTATTATGCTCGTCTGTTTATCTGCATTTGTTTGACTTGTAAACATAATTATTTTGAAGAACATCTGTTCTATTTTATTTGGCTGACTTGTTTATGTGAGCTTTAAACATTACCTTAATTACTTTCTATCATTAAAGCCTTACTATGTATCTTCTGAGATCATTGTACCTTCCCATGGGGTGAGATCCCAGTGCGATGCTGACTATACTGTTAGTAACACAAACAACAGCTAGGTAGCCAGATGAAGAAAGCTCTCTGCCACTGAGTTCATCTATTCACGCACTGGTGGTCTTCAGCTGCTCTAACACCACTGTAGGACCTCCTCTTGGTGTCGTCCAAATAAGAATACGCTATTTAACAGCTGGTCTTAGCCTTTGTCAGGAGTTGTTCAGGTAATTCAGTTTATAAAGTAGAACTGCATATTTTAACTAGATTTAAAAAACAAAACAAAAAACGGAATGCATTAAAACTTGGTCATTGGTTTTAAAAAAAGATCACGTCACGATTGTATACTTCTTAATGCATATCTGCTTTTTGGAACAGTAAGATTATTATTAATATTATTTATCAGTTTAGTGCCACAAGTTTCTGCAATGTAATTGGGATTTTTAATCTGTTTATAGCTAAGGAGATTTGTCTCATTATCAACAACATTTATAGATAAACACTGACTCTGCCTGCAAAATTCTCAATACAAACATTGTTTTAAATCTGGCAAAGTTATTTTACATTTTAATGGTTTTTTTTATCAACTATTTACTTTCTTTATAAGCTATCAGTGTCAGATTTACGTATTTGCGTGTCCCCCTGATGAAAGATAATTGAGTGATTTCCCCTTGCAACTTGCTGGCTACTAGTGATTTAATTCCTGCTGTTTTCCTTAGATGTTAAAGGGATACTAAGCCCAATTTTTTTCAGATAGAGCAGGCAATTTTAAGCATCTTTCTAATTCACCCCTGTTACCAATTTCTCATTGTTCTCTTGCTATCTTCATTTGAAAAGCAGGAATACAAAGCTTAGTAGCCGGCCCATTTTTGGTTCAGCATCTGGGTTGTCACCAATAAGCAAGCGCTATCCAGGGTGCTGAACCTAAAACGGGCCAGCTCCTTTTAATGTAGCCACCAATAAACAAACGCTATCCAGGGTGCTGAACCTAAAATGGGCCGGCTCTTAAGCTTTACATTCCTGCAAGAGAACGAAGTAAAATTAGAAGTAAATTAGAAAGTTGGTTAAAAGGACACTGAACCCAAATTTTTTCTTTTGTGATTCAGATAAAGCATGCAATTTTAAGCAACTTTCTAATTTACGCCTATTATCAATTTTTCTTTGTTCTCTTGCTATCTTTATGTGAAAAAGAAGGCATCTAAGCTTTTTTTTGGGTTCAGACCTCTGGACAGCACTTTTTTATTGGTGGATGAATTTGTCCACCAGTCAGCAAGGACAACCTAGTTTGTTCACCAAAAATGGGCCGGCATCTAAACTTGCATTCTTTCATTTCAAATAAAGATACCAAGAGAATGAAGAAAATGTGATAATAGGAGTAAATTAGAAAGTTGCTTAAAATGTCATGTTCTAGCTGAATCACAAAAGAAAATAATTGGGTTTAGTCAGTGTCGCTTTAAATTTGCATGCTCTATCTGAAGCATGAAAGAAAACAATTGGGTTTAGTATCCCTTTAAGTAAAATATAAATGGATGGACCCAATTCAATTATATATTTAAAATGAAAAGAAGTACAAAATATAATAAAAACAGTTTTACATATATAGTAGCAAATTATTGTTCTTGCAGTATGTACTGCAATATTCATGTTAATTTGCTTACATGGAGATCTCCAAAAGATGTAACTTCTACATTCATGAAAATCATGGTAAAGCACACTGGCCTATGTTCTTGTGCTATGACGCACGCTTCAATGAAAATATGAAGAATTGGAAGAGATCTAGAAAGTGTTTATTAGTTCTGGTTCTTAAGTACCTGAGCAAAGGCGACTCAGTCACAGTAGGAAAAATTCACTATTGGCTCTTTCCAGCTTCCTTGGTTTTTCCTTTTCATATGTTTCTATGTTATTGTAGGAAACTGATTCTCAATTATTTAGTGAATGACAGGAGGAAATAACTATATTAACTGGTGAGGCTGAGGAGGATGTAGAGGCGGGGGAAGCTAGAGAGAGCCTTAGTGAATTTAGCTTAGTAACGGAACCAGTGATATACCCAAGCAGGAAGACACTTAAACCACTGCTTGTTAAAGTGTACCTGATTACTGGAGTTGTGAAGCATTGTTTTAGTGAATGGACTGTCTAGAATAACATAGGAGTTGGTAAGGCTGGAGGATGTATTAGTGAATCTAGCCCCGTGTCACCCAAAATGTTCTTTTCACCTAGTCGCTGTAGCTATTATTATCTTAAAGGGGCTTTAAAATAAAATTTTAATTATGCAAAGTGAAAAAAATTGGAAGCCACTACATGCCGAGATTTTCTAATTTATTTTGAAATAAACAAACCCTATGTCCCTGGCATGCAAAACAGTGAAACATTTCTTAACAAAATCTGTTTTTAAATCGTTTTGAAGCAATTTAGTGATTTAATTTCTGATGCATATATAAACCATGACTTTGTGTCTTTAGAAGATCCTGTAATGCCAACAAGATATGGTCAGTACAAGGCAGCAGACTCTGTGATGCATAATTTTACCCACCTTTAGTCTCAGAGCATGATCTTGTCTTTGGCACTCTATTTAATGCACGTGTCATGTACACATATTCAATTATATAGAGTTTATATAGCACATTTTAAATGTATGGTAGAAATTGTGTCCATTTCTTGTCTCATTAAAATGTTATTAAATGAAGTCTTGCAATCCTACTTTTTGTTTTTACATAGAGAGGATGACAACATATACAGTTTCATGCATTTGTTTGTAAAATAACTTTGTTAAAGGGACATGAAATCCACAATATTCCTAGCATGATTTAGATACAGAATGCAGTTTTAAACATTCCATTTTACTGTTATCTAATTTACTTTATACTATTTATCCTTTGTAGAAAATAATACCTAGGTAGGCTCAGGAGCAGCAATGCATTACTGGGACATAGCGGCTATGGTGGCTGTACATATATGCCTCTTGTCATTTGCTCGTCTGATGTCTTCAGCTTGCTCCCAGTAGTGCATTGCTGCTCCTTCAACAAACAATATTAAGAAAATAAAGCTAATTTGATAAAAGGAATAAATAAATAAATAAATAAAGCTGCATAAAATTGGATGCTCTGAATCATGAAAAAAAGCTGGGTTTCATATCCCTCTAAATCTTTTTAAATTGGTATTTAAAAAAATTATATATATATAAGTTAATCGATTGTTCCTAACTGATCATTAAAGGGACACTGAACCCAATGTTTTTCTTTTGTGATTCAGATAGAGCATGAAATATTAAACAACTTTCTAATTTACTCCCATTATCAAATCTTTTTTATTCTCTTGGTATCTTTATTTGAAATGCAAGAATGTAAGTTTTTTTGCTGGCCCATTTTTGGTGAACAACCTGGGTTGTCTTTGCTGATTGGTGGATAAATTCATCCACCAGTAAAAAAGTGCTATCCAGAGTTCTGAACCAAAAAAAAAAGCTCAGATGCCTTCTTTTTCAAATAAAGATAGCAAGAGAACGAAGAAAAATTGTTAATAGGAGTAAATTAGAAAGCTGCTTAAAATTGTATGCTCTATCTGAATCACAAAAGAAAACAATTTGTGTTCAGTGTCCCTTTAATGGTCATTTGCTCAATGGCTGATAAAGACACCTCCCACTTTTCTAGTATTGGTCAAGGACATAACGCAGTCAGATATGTATCATTTAGAACTTTTAGGAGCAGCAAACTAAAAAAAAACTTGACTTTACTAATACACAGAAAGGTCTTATTGAATTGAGTCCTTGGTCTTCTTTCTAGTCATCAGTAAGTTCACTTTAATGATATTTTGCAGAGAGCCAATATGACTGTAGGTTACTAATAAGCAACAGATTGTGACGCCTAAACAACAGTTTGCTGCACCCACGTCTGGTAGAGAAGGAGTTAAAAATCTTGTCAGATCAGGTGTCATTATTGCTAGGCTCATTTTCCTTGTGTAAATGTTTTGCACAAACACGTGGTGACTTTTTCTGCTCTTATTAATCAGAAGGTAACCAGATGGAAAAACAAACATGGGAGAAACCCTCACTAATCGCAATGAGTGCAGCACTTGCTTGAAAATAAGCGCAGATACATTTAATGGGTTAAGACAAGAGGCCACTGCTCCCACAGTCAGTTCATGAGTGTGCACGCAAATATTAAAAACAAAACAAAAAAAAACAGACAATTATTTAAAAAAAAAAAAACATTTTTGGAGGGGGGTATGTATTTAAATTGATTTCAGAATGGAAAACTTCATGCTATATAGATTAAATTTACTGTCCCTTGAAATATATATATATATATATATATATATATATATATATATATATATATATATATATATATATATATATATATATATATATATATTATGAATGCTTTTCAAAATTATTATTATTAGATTAATAAAATAATATTTAATTGAAATTATTAAATTAAATAATGAAAACAAGCAGTTTTAAAGGTATGTCTTTTATTGAAAACACATAATCGGTTATTAAACTCGGAATTGATGACAAAAGGGTAAGTTTAATATTGTTTTTTAAGCTAATAGCAGATTTCTTACCGTCTGATAAAACTTCCAGCCCTCTTAGGTGCAACAAAGTAAAAATAATGTCCATTTCAATTTTTCCACCCTTATTGTAAGATTTTGTTTTAGTATGTAAAACTCATGGTCAGAGATACGCATGAGTTGTTCTTGAATTAAAAAAGGGAGTGTATGGTCCATTTCAACAACAGACTTTTCTACCCTGATCAAATGTGTACCCAGCATGAAACAAATATTTGCATACACTGGAAGCAGATACTGAAGAATAATCGGTGTGTGTGTACTGGACCAGCCTTACTTGCAGGCCATTCCTGGTCACTTCATACAGCATGTATAGCTTCACAGATTGCATAAATATCTTTTGTAAATAAAAACCCTGGGTTAAACAGAGGCATATAGTGAGAAGTGAGTGTGTGTGTGTTTTTTTTTTTCTAGAGAGGGAAGCTCTAAAGTAAGAGGTTTGCTTAAATTAAGTGCACTCTGTTACTGAAAAAAGATCCTAAAACAGCTAGTGAATGATGTTTTCTATCATTTTTATGTAAGTTATTAAAAAGCACAAAACACTCAATCATATCTTAGTCTATGAAACTTGTCATTTTGTTAATACATATACAGGCATACAGCAGGAATCTGATCTCATAACTGTGTGTGTCTGTAAGGGACCGGGTATTGTAGTTTTCAATTCGCAAAATGCATGTGGTCAATATTTTGCAATCTTTGACAGCATTGTATGTTTTGCCACATTTAAGGTACAAAAGTAAAAGTCCCACCTTAAAGGGATAGAAAACTCAAAAAATGTGCACAGGTGCATTTCAATTTGAAATAGAATCATTTTTGCAATATACGTCTATTAGAAAAAATGCTTCTAAAAAATATCATTACTGATTTTCTGTGGCATACGCGCATATCCTGTGAAGGCTCATGCACCAGTATTCAAAAACCATGCCTGCTTAGAGAGCTGGCTGCTTCTGAAAATGTAATTTGTGTCATACTCACTGCTAACCAGTGTAAATGCAGGTGCATGGCCCCTCACAGGATATCTGTGTATGCCACAGAAAACCAGTAATAACTTTTATTAAAAGCATTTGTTGCTAATGGGCGTATATTGCACAAATACTTTTATTTCAAATGCACATTTAATTTTGACCTTCCTATCCCTTTAACTGCTTCACATATTTCCTTCCACACTTTTCCTTGGAGATCACGGGAAGCAGACCTTTCACAAGCATTCTTCAGAAGAGGAACAGCATATGACAGAGAAGTAAGCTTTTGTTTTAGGGTTGATGCACATTTATTGTGAGCTTGGTTCTGCAGAGATGTTTGTTTATACACCCTTGGAATTTGTTAGTAATACTCGGGCAATAATAATTGCTGTAGACTCTGCAGAGCAGTTTATTTCTTTGAATTAAAAGGTGAAGAAACTGTCTGCAAAAAAATGTTGAACAACTTGAAATGCTTATACAGTAGTTGCAGATTGTGCTGTCGTTTATCGTATTCTTTACTAAAACTTAATTCAGCTGCTACATTTGTGAACAAGGAAACCACATCTGATCTAAAATGTTCCTCTTGTGTTTTGTTACAGGCTGCAAACAGCTATTTGAGAGATCAGTGGTTTCATTCTTTGCAGTGGAAGGTAAGTGTAAAAATAAAGTGCTGTGGGATTTTAACCCATTTATTGCTTTGTGCAAATCGCTGAGAATGATTTTCAAATGCATGTGCACCTAAAATCTACAATCGACACAAAGTGGAAACGGATTGCAGAATTACTTAGAGTGTAAAGAGAATCAAAGGGCCATAAAAATCGAAAAATTACAGATCCTAATCTGAAGATCTTATTTTACCACCATTGACCCTTCCCTACTACGATCAGCAGTGCTAGTTACACATCTGAGCTGTGCTACTAGCGCTATTAATTGGATCAGCAGAGTGTTCTGCTAGGGACCAGCAGTGCACTGTGGGTCCAGAGCGGCACTTCTTTTGTATGTTTAACCTGTTGTGCTGGTTAAACACACAGAGCAGGGTTGATAGTCATAAAATGACAAGCTCTAAAGGATTACAGGATTACATGTTATTTTTTGATTTTTATGACCCCTTAATGCTATAATACATATGAAGGAGAAGTAATTAAGCAGATAGTTATGGTTCCTTTTTTTTTTTTTAAATACATATATAACGTGGTAAAGCCACACTATTTTGCAGCTTTCGAGCAGTTAAATATTGGTTAGCCAATCAAGAGTACTGTGTACCACTTAATGACCAATAGTTTCCTGCTTCGGAGCTGCAATGTGTGTAGCTCCCAAACAAGACTTTATGTACCTACGTAGGGATAAGCACAAAGTCAGATAGGGTCAGTAAAAAGTTAGAACATCTACTTTTACATTAGAATATCTTGTTAAGTTTTAGAACTCACATTTATTCTTGTTTCTTTTTATTGAATTCAAGAGTAAATTGAATTCTATGCAGAGTTCATTTACACCTCTCAAGTGAAATTTAGAAAGTCAGAGAATTATTCTCACAGCGCTAGAAGGACCTATAGCTCCTATCTAAGGTGGGCCCCCACTGCCCACGGGAAGAGTACTATTAGAAGATAAGTTAGAGTGGAGCGCCAACAAAGGCAAGGTCTGGTGTGTGTGAGGGATGTGTTCACACTATCTTAAATGAGGGCTAAATCCCTATAAAAACTCCAAAAATTAAATGGTTATAAAACAATAAAGATAAAAGTTATAACACAATTTTAATACAAACACAAATTACATCACTAAACATGGATCCATGGTACATAAAAACATATGTATATATATGTATAAAAACAATTCTAAAAATACAACACTTAAAATATAGGGTTAAGTACCAGGGGGATTGTATCCCTCCAAGAGCAAATAGCCCAAAACTTGGTTGCTGATTCAATTGATATAGTTATAATGATGTTAGAACTAATATGGGTATGTGGATAGTAGAGGTGGTATGCCTCAACTACCCTCTATGACATTGGGTTCAGGGCTACCCAAAATGAGGATTCAAATAACTAGTAGGTTTTTCCCTATTAGTCTGATAGATGCAATATGCAGATTGTACAGAAGCAGAAAAAATATAAAATTTCAAATAAAAATTCACAACGTGATGTATATCACATGTGAAAAAAAGAGGTTATAAAAAAGTGATCACAGATTAAACTCGAGTGTACACAAACTAGTGTTGATCAAAAAATGATTCCAAAAAGTGAAAACAAAAAATTCTTGAAAAATAAAACTATAAACACGTGTAAAAATGTGTAAAAAATATGGGTGACAAATCACACAGTGAGTGATGCCTGAAGTGATGTGGGAAAAGAATTAGTGTAAAAGAGTTACAGAATTCAGAATACAAATAAATACAATAAGGAAACAGATATATATTCCTAAAAAACGTCCCAAAAGTTATAAAATGAAACTCAAATTAGTTCCAAATTAATGTCCATAGAAATCAGATGGTAGTGACATCATGGTGATCCTGATAAAAAAAGTGTCCAAAAATAAAATAAAATGAAAGTTAATGGTTCCAATAAATAGTTCAAATCCTCAAGATTATACAATAGATAAACGGTTCCAATCCTTGATGTCAAGGCAAAGAAAAATAGAATTGACAATGTGAGGTAAAAATGAGATAAGAGTAGAAGGCTGGGAAATCCTCAAAACCTAAAAACAGAAGAAAATAACATAGTATAGTAATGATTAAATAATAATAAATCATGAAAAATAGCTCACCATATAGTTGCCAACGCGTTTCGGCCCACAGCTCGGGCCTTTCTCAAGAGTAATATATGGTTAGGTGAGCAGGGACTTATATACCTATGTGTTACCAATCAGATTTCTCTTTAATTGGCGCCAAAACTGACTATTGAACCCGGAAGTGCTAAAACCGGAAGTCTCAGTCCTATACCGAATATAGTATCTCTGTTCATAAAAGTGAATAAATGTTTGTTATAGCCCAAATTGCCAGCTTATACATATATAGTACATTTCTGGCATCTATACATATATAGTACATTTCTGGCATCTATTATGCTTGTTTAACCATCATGTGTGCCATACTCAATCCCATCTGGTATTAGCGCTAAACCGGATGTTTACCTATGTCCTCTACTTCCGGTTTGAGATTAATACGCCAAACCGGAAGTTGGGGTACGTGAAACCGGAAGTTTGTTTTTTCTGCATCGTTACCCAGAGGAATAGTTGTTTTGCTCCGGTAATGGGCCCGTGTCTACTTCCGGTGGTACTATGGCTCCAACATCCTTGAGTAAATAAACAGGTCTACACTGAGGTCACTCTGCTAGAAATCTCCTATGACCAGTATTGTGCAAATGACTCCCACATGGTTCGTGGTTTGGTTGGAATTCTTGCATTCTAATACAAACCTACTAGTTATTTGAATCCTCATTTTGGGTAGCCCTGAACCCAATGTCATAGAGGGTAGTTGAGGCATACCACCTCTACTATCCACATACACATATTAGTTCTAACATCATTATAACTTTTTCAATTGAATCAGCAACCAAGTTTTGGGCTATTTGCTCTTGCAATCCCCCTGGTACTTAACCCTATATTTTAAGTGTTGTATTTTTACAATTGTTTTTATACATATATATATACATATGTTTTTATGTACCATGGATCCATGTTTAGTGATGTAATTTGTGTTTGTATTAAAATTGTGTTATAACTTTTATCTTTTATCTTTATTGTTTTATAAACATTTAATTTTTGGAGTTTTTATAGGGATTTAGCCCTCCTTTAAGATAGTGTGAACACATCCCTCACACACACACCAGACCTTGCCTTTGTTGGCGCTCCACTCTAATTTATCTTCTAATATGAAATTTAGAAAGTGTATGGAGTGCTTTTTTACTAATATCTCTTGTAAATACAGGCGTCCCATATAGAAAAGAGAGGTTTCAATTTTGACACAACATGCTTTATAGTAAGGACACAGGACATAGCTTGTTCTAATACATTTCAGACTTTGTAACATAACAAAACCTTCATAGATCATACACTAACACTCAGGTAATGAAACGTTTAAGGCAATAAGAAATAAAGAGATTCCCCAATGTGCATGTTTATTTGTGCAGGCTCACTAAATGCAGTAGAATTGCATAATTAACAAGTTCATAATAAAAAGATAATGCAATAACAACAACTACTATGAATTTCAAATAAGCAGTAGATTTTATTTTCCTGGCAAATTTTATTTTTTCTCCCATTTTACAGCCCCCTGTATCATGTGACAGACATCACCCAATCACAGACTAGTATACGTATACCCTGTGAGCTTGTGCACATGCTCAGTAGGTTCTCGTTCCCTAGAAAGTGTGAAAATAAAAAGACTGCATGATTTGATAATTGAACTAAATTGGGAACTGTCTTAAAACTTAATGCTCCATCTGAATCATAAAAAGTTTATTTCCATCTTAATATGAGGAGAGTCCATAGCTTCATTCATTACTTGTGGGGATACAGAACCTAGCCACCAGGAGGAGGCAAAGACACCCCAGCCAAAGGCTTAAATACCTCCCCCACTCCTTTCATACCCCAGGAGGATGGCAGAGAAGTGTCAAAAGATTATGGAGTAGTCTCTTATGGAGGATAGTACTCTTCGAGATGGGACTGGAGTTTTAAGTAGTCCTGTCAGCCTCTCAGTGAGAGCATGGATGAAAGTTAGAGTCCGGAGATGCAGGAAGAGCCTTTCTGCAAAACCATCCATCTCGTATTAACAGCTCCTTAAGCAATCAGCGTTGACGAGTTTTGCTGCCTGCTTTCTACCACTCAAGTCCATGTCAGAGGCGATGCTACAACACTGTCAAACTTGAGGGCCGTGTTTCAGTTCCACGGCATAGATTCTGGTAAGATCGTTTCATTTTTATACATTTATGATAACGCAAGAAGACAGGGTCACATTGTAACTCCTTTTACCTGTACAGAATCAATGGTTAATATCTCCGGAAGTGGATTATTGAACAGGGGGAGATTTATACATGATTACTTTATTGTATTTTTTGCTGTGACATGTGTAAGATGTGGCTCTGGCAATGTGTGAACAGTCAGGTTCTTCCTTTATTTTTTTTGTTTTTAAAAAAAGCTTTATTGAATGTCCAGAAGTAGAAGTTTTACAATCATTGATAAACAAACAGGAGTTACAGATCACATATTATGTATATCTCTAGAAAGAAAGCAACTGTGTCAGTTAAAAAGTAAAAGTCTTTCTTTAACAAACCTCCTAGTTCATGCTGCTGGTACATTGTTCACAGTTGTCAGCGTGTTTTTTAAGCAACAGAGTTTTTCAAAGTTGTATCCAAATGTTAGGATAGTAAACTAGCTCGGGTATTTAGTCATACCCAATTAGAAGGGTGAGAAGATAGAGAGGAAAGAAGAGGGGGGGGGGGAGAGAATGAGAATATAGAAAGACAAGCAGGGGGAGGAGAAAAAAAAAAGGGGAGGGAGGGGGGGGACAGGGAAGGAGAGGGGAGGGATGAGGTCCTGCTCTCAGCGTTCCGCCCATGCTAACAATTTTGAAAATCTTATTTCAGGATTCTGATCTCAATGTTTTCTGTATCACACATTGTTCCATGGCTCTTTTAAATATGTGCACCTCCAGGGCCACACCCCCACTCCAGTTAGGTTAGCTATTTCCGTTTGAAGTTAAAATATTTTTCAAATATCTTTCCCTTCCCAGATTAAGTTCATATGTTCGTGTAAGTCAAGTTTCCCTATTTTAAGGTAGTGAAACCTCTCCAGACCGAGCAGATCCCTTACCCCATTTTTCCATTCATTAAAGTTTGGCACAGTCACCGATTTCCAGTGTTTTGGAATTAATCCCTTTGCACAGTTCAGCATCAGTAGGAAAAGTCTATGCTTTGCTTCTACCACAATCTTAGGGAGACTGTGGTATAGTAGGTATTGAGGGTTCGGGGGTATAATCACCCCAAGAAGCCGACTACTCTCTGCAAGAACTCTCTCCCAGAATTCACGAATTCTCGGGCAAGTCCAGCAGACGTGCAAAGTGGAGCCCATTTCCCCACACCCCCTCCAACATTCATCACTTGCCTGTGGATAGATCTTATGCAGTCTTTGAGGGGTCAGGTACCATTGGCTCAAGAATTTAAAATGCATTTCTTGCAACCTCATAGATACTGATGCCGTCTTTGCCTTATTAAAGATCTGCAGCCACTCCTTGTGGGTGATGTTTAAGTCAAGTTCCGCCCGCCAAGCTCCTGTGTATGAGGGCAGCGCCTCATCATTACCTGTCAGTAGTAGCTTATACAAGCGGGAGATCAAATGACTAGGTGTTTGAGCCAGTGTGCAAATATTTTCAAAGGCGGTCTTCTCTCTCGTGAGAGGGGTCACATCTTTATGTCCCTTGATATAGTGGTGAAACTGTGCCACCCTAAACCAGGATGAGAAAAGCCACCGATTCCATTTCATAAGATTTTCCTGAGTTTGAAGCTTGCCTTCATCGAAGGCATTAGATATGGCGGCCTCTGCTAGAGTGTGAGTATTTCTCGGGGATCGGGCTTCGTTTGCCAGAGCGTTATCTGGGTTTTCAAAGGCCGGTGTTACCGGTGATGGTTTAGAGGAAATGGACATGTCTTTTTTGACCCATGAGTCCCACTCATGGAAGACATCATTTAGGAGGGGGTATTGATGTATCAGAGGGGTCCGATTCTCAACTGATATCCATGCAAGCGCGCCTACATTACCCCTTTGTAAGATGTCTCGGTCCAAATGAACCCATGCTTTGTCTGCATTATTATGGCACCAGTGAACTAGGCGCTGGGCATTTATTGCTTTAAAATATGTTTTCAATAGGGGGACTCCTGCACCTCCCCTGTCTCTAGGCAGATACATTGTGTTCTTTCTAATTCTTGGTCTTAGACCATTCCATATATGCGCCTCCATTTCTGATTGAATCTGGTGAATGATGGGCACAGCCTATAGGAGGGGAAGCTCCTGCATGACTTACAGGACCCAGGTTCTTCCTTTATTTTTGATTAACTGCGCAGTCTGTTAGTTTGGCGTGTTTTTTTCTCGACTGCAGGGGCGGTCCTGCATGGCACTCCATGTGACCGTGTGTGGCCTCATTATCTTACTTTCTCTTGTTAAGTGTATCCAGTCCACGGATCATCCATTACTTATGGGATATTCTCCTTCCCAACAGGAAGTTGCAAGAGGATCAACCACAGCAGAGCTGCTATATAGCTCCTCCCCTCACTGCCATATCCAGTCATTCTCTTGCAACTCTCAACTAAGATGGAGGTCGTAAGAGGACTGTGGTGTTTTAGACTTAGTTTATTTCTTCAATCAAAAGTTTGTTATTTTTAAATGGTACCGGAGTGTACTGTTTATCTCAGGCAGTATTTGGAAGAAGAATCTGCCTGCGTTTTCTATGATCTTAGCAGAAGTAACTAAGATCCTTTGCTGTTCTCACATATTCTGAGGAGTGAGGTAACTTCAGAGGGGGAATAGCGTGCAAGTTTTCCTGCAATAAGGTATGTGCAGTTAAAATATTTTTCTAGGGATGGAATTTGCTAGAAAATGCTGCTGATACCGAATTAATGTAAGTAAAGCCTTAAATGCAGTGATAGCGACTGGTATCAGGCTTATTAATAGAGATACATACTCTTATAAAAGTGTATTTTAAAACGTTTGCTGGCATGTTTAATCGTTTTTTATATATGTTTGGTGATAAAACTTATTGGGGCCTAGTTTTTTCCACATGGCTGGCTTGAATTTTGCCTAGAAACAGTTCCTGGAGGCTTTCCACTGTTGTAATATGAGTGGGAGGGGCCTTTTTTAGTGCTTTTCTGTGTAGCTAAAAATACTGACAGAGACATTCAGCTTCCACCTGCATGATACAGGACATCTCTGAAGGGCTCAAAAGGCTTCAAAGTCGTGTTTGAGGAGGGTAACAATCACAGTAGACTGTGGCAGTTGTTGTGACTGTGTTTAAAAAACGTTTTTGTCATTTATTATTCTGTTTTTGTTATTAAGGGGTTAATCATCAATTTGCAAGTGGGTGCAATGCTCTGCTGACTTGTTACATACACTGTAAAAATTTTGTTAGTGTAACTGCCTTTTTTCACTGTTATTTCAAATTTGGACAAAATTTGTGTTTCTTAAAGGCGCAGTAACGTTTTTTATATTGCTTGTAAACTTGTTTTAAGTGTTTTCCAAGCTTGCTAGTCTCATTGCTAGTCTGTTTAAACATGTCTGATACAGAGGAACCTACTTGTTCATTATGTTTGAAAGCCATGGTGGAGCCCCATAGGAGAATGTGTACTAAATGTATTGATTTCACCTTAAACAGTAAAGATCAGTCTTTATCTATAAAAGAATTATCACCAGAGGGAAGTTATGCCGACTAACTCTCCCCACGTGTCAGACCCTTCGCCTCCCGCTCAGGGGACGAACGCTAATATGGCGCCAATTACATCAGGGACGCCCATAGCGATTACCTTGCAGGACATGGCTGCAATCATGAATAATACCCTGTCAGAGGTATTATCTAGATTGCCTGAATTAAGAGGCAAGCGCGATAGCTCTGGGGTTAGGAGAGATACAGAGCGCACAAATGCTGTAAGAGCCATGTCTGATACTGCGTCACAGTATGCAGAACATGAGGACGGAGAGCTTCATTCTGTGGGTGACATCTCTGACTCGGGGAAACCTGATTCAGAGATTTCTAATTTTAAATTTAAGCTTGAGAACCTCTGTGTATTGCTTGGGGAGGTATTAGCTGCTCTGAATGACTGTAACACAGTTGCAATTCCAGAGAAATTGTGTAGGCTGGATAGATACTATGCGGTGCCGGTGTGTACTGACGTTTTTCCTATACCTAAAAGGCTTACAGAAATTATTAGCAAGGAGTGGGATAGACCCGGTGTGCCCTTTTCCCCACCTCCTATATTTAGAAAAATGTTTCCAATAGTCCACTACACGGGACTTATGGCAGACGGTCCCTAAGGTGGAGGGAGCAGTTTCTACTTTAGCAAAGCGTACCACTATCCCGGTTGAGGACAGTTGTGCTTTTTCAGATCCAATGGATAAAAAATTAGAGGGTTACCTTAAGAAAATGTTTATTCAACAAGGTTTTATTTTGCAGCCCCTTGCATGCATTGCGCCTGTCACTGCTGCGGCGGCATTCTGGTTTGAGGCCCTGGAAGAGGCCATCCATACAGCTCCATTGGAGGAAATTCTTGACAAGCTTAGAACGCTTAAGCTAGCTAACTCATTTGTTTCTGATGCCATTGTTCATTTGACTAAACTAACGGCTAAGAATTCCGGATTCGCCATCCAGGCGCGTAGGGCGCTATGGCTTAAATCCTGGTCAGCTGACGTGACTTCAAAGTCTAAATTACTCAACATTCCTTTCAAGGGGCAGACCTTATTCGGGCCTGGCTTGAAGGAAATTATTGCTGATATTACTGGAGGCAAGGGTCATACCCTTCCTCAGGACAGGGCCAAATCAAAGGCCAAACAGTCTAATTTTCGTGCCTTTCGAAATTTCAAGGCAGGAGCAGCATCAACTTCCTCCTCTTCAAAACAAGAGGGAACTGTTGCTCATTCCAGACAGGCCTGGAAACCTAACCAGTCCTGGAACAAGGGCAAGCAGGCCAGAAAACCTGCTGCTGCCCCCAAGACAGCATGAAGGAACGGCCCCCTATCCGGAAACGGATCTAGTGGGGGGCAGACTTTCTCTCTTCGCCCAGGCGTGGGCAAGAGATGTCCAGGATCCCTGGGCGTTGGAGATCATATCTCAGGGATTACTTCTGGACTTCAAAGCTTTTCCTCCACAAGGGAGATTTCATCTTTCAAGGTTATCTGCAAACCAGATAAAGAAAGAGGCATTCCTAAGCTGTGTGCAAGACCTCCTAGTAATGGGAGTGATCCATCCAGTTCCGCGGACGGAACAGGGACAGGGGTTTTATTCAAATCTGTTTGTGGTTCCCAAGAAAGAGGGAACCTTCCGACCAATCTTGGATCTAAAGATCTTAAACAAATTCCTCAGAGTTCCATCATTCAAAATGGAAACTATTCGGACCATCCTACCCATGATCCAAGAGGGTCAGTACATGACCACAGTGGACTTAAAGGATGCCTACCTTCACATACCGATTCACAAAGATCATCATCGGTTCCTAAGGTTTGCCTTTCTAGACAGGCATTACCAATTTGTAGCTCTTCCCTTCGGGTTGGCCACAGGGTATGCAAAACAATACATTTGCAGTAGACTTTCCCTTTAATAGAAATGATTGCTTTTTCTTTTTTAAACGTTATTTGTGCAGGGGCCATTACTTGCTGTCACAGTCCCACAAGGGGGGATGTGGTCTCTACAGGCAAAATAGTAGCTTTCCCTTTGAAGTGTTGCTAGGAGACACCTGCCCTAGCTCCAATCAGTTTCTTAGCCATGCTCAGTAGAGGACTTTTGCTGCAAAAATCATGTCACAGTTTTATAATTGTAGCTCCCTTACCTCACTAAAGGCAGTGGTTACACTGAGAAGTTCTAACTGCTCATTTTGCAAGAAAATAACTAAGTTGATTGCTGTTTTTAATATAATTTGAATTTTTTTATATTTACTTTAATATATATTTTCTAAAAGAGCACTGTTTCATATCCCTTTATTATTGATAATATAAAAATATAGCCAAGGTTATTGTTGTGTTAGTTATTATCTGACATCATGTTTTTGTGTCATGATGCTTCCTGATTACACTAATCCTTATCTGTAATTCTACCCTTTGTATCAGTCATGAGGAAACACAGCTTTCAACATAATAGTCTGGTTCTATGTTGCAGAGCAGAACTGTAGTGTTTAACAGCATTTGTTTTGTTTTTAAGGAACACATTATAGATGTTCATCCCTTTTAACATGTAAATACTCATAGACTGGAGTTCTATGACACTAAATAACTGTCAGTTTGTGCAAAATTGGTGAATGAAATGATCTGTTCTTAGTTTGTTCTTTCTAAGGGACAAGGAAGAGGAAAATATTAGAACACAAAACACAGTTACAGTTATATCACAGTAATAGCAAAACACAGGTACAGTAATAGCATCTTTTTTGTTTTATATATATATATATATATATATATATATATATATATATATATATATATATATATATATATATATATATATATATATATATATATATATATTTATATTTATTCTGCAGTGTTGGATCCCCTTAGCCCCCAACGTCCCTAATCCTCCCCAAACAGCTCTCTAACCCTCCCCCTTCTACCTATTTGCCGCCATCTTGGGTACTGGCAGCTGTATACCAGTACCCAGTTTGCTAAAAAAAACATCAAAAAGCCAATTTTCTGTAGTGTAGCTGCCCCCTCTCAGATCCCTTTCTTTACATTTAATTACACCCCTTTTCCACTCTCTCCATCCCATACAATGCAATATAAGCTATGTACTAGCGTGCGCGCTAGTTGCTCTCTCTGCATCGGTGGCTAAAAAAAGGGTATTGCAGGATGCCTCAATATCGAGGCATCGCTGCAATACCCTAAAAGTGGCTGGAAGTGATCACGATTGCTTCCAGCGATTGAAACTCCAGAGGACGTGCCAGGCACGTCCTTGGTCTTTAACTTACACTTTTTGTAGGACGTGCCTGTCACGTCCTTGATCGTTAAGGGCTTAATAGAGTTACAGTTGTATGTGTTTAAAACAGGTATTTTGTATGAACGTCTTTTGCAATGTAAATATTAATTTCTTATATATATATATATATATATATATATATATATATATATATATATATATATATATATATATATATATATATATATATATATATATATATATATATATATCCTTTCCCTAGCCTTTATTCCCCCCCCCCTCCACTCTAAGATCCCCCTGTAACTCCTCCTTCCACCTCCTTCTCGCTCTTAGCATACATTTTGTCTGTAGTGTAAGAATGCTTTATTTTTACTATTGTCATGTTTTTTTTTCATTGATTATTTTGTCTAGATGTCTAGATGTGTTTCTTTGTGTAATAAAACGATTTTGCACAGTTTTTCACCCCACTAAATCATTGGACAGTACAAAATTCATCAGATGCGTCTTCCCGTAACTAAGCATAAATTCTTTTCTGTTTTGACTAATTTTCTGGAAGAATTCTAAAAAACACAAGTTGATTTCAAAATCACAAGTGATTTGTTTATTTGACGTAGGAAAGGGAAACTTAAAAATACACATGCTGTTTGTCATTTGTCAATGTCAGTTGTCTTTTTAAAATTCCTTTAGCGGTGCTATTTATAGAACCATTTTCTTTTTAAAGCATAAATCTATCAAGATTAACATAAAAAGCATCCTGTCAAAGCGATTTGGTTTAATTCTAAGTTCATTTATGTTTCTAAACGGGTTCCACAGCTCTGTGGCAGTTAAAACATAAAGTAAGTCACGTACATTGTTTTAGTATCATAAGAGATATCTCGTCTTGTGGAGGCATGGTTTCCTGTTCACTTGTTTAGTGGAATTACATTTCAAGGCTTTCCTCTGTCCACGTATAGGAAGGAATTCCTTTCTAAAACAAGCAGGAATTCCATGTGTATGGTTAAAAAAAAAGTTCATGTTCGCTTTTATTGCATTTAAAGAGTTCTGAGTTTAGACAGATCAGCAAATTACATTGCAGACTCATCTGTTGCACAAAAATAAAGTTAAAATAAACTTGTATTAAACACATAGTGTAATTGGAGGTAAGCAAACACCCTGCGCCCACCTCAGTCTTACTTCTGATGTTGTTGCTAATGGTAATAAGTAAATATATTAACAGGTGGTTGTTGATGGAAAAAGTGACCTTGTGTAAGCGCCATATGTTCGCCAAAATCCAGTGCACCTTTTTATCAAAGTCCAGTCTGTTCAGGAAACGTGTCAACTGTTACAGATTATATTGGCCTTACACTCTTATTCTGCTGCATGTAAGGATGGATGCGCATTTATTCAGTTTAGTGCTGCACATTACCTAGACCAGGAGTTAAGCTTGTGGTTGAAGTCACGCACCCAGGCACATCACATTTAACAGGCCATGACTGGTGATTGAGGGACATGTATGTGCCCTTCAGATGAGTCTATTATTTTTATACAGAATATTCAGAAAAACAAGCGCTCAACTTGGAACGGACAAAGCTTTATAGCTTGCCCCATGAAATGGTACCAATCTGGGGAAAACTTTTTCAGTATCTTACCCAAGGTATGGTAGATCAGTTCCTTGTTTTCTGCATTTTATTTTATACCATAATGTTCCTTAAAGGGACACTCAAGTCAAAATAAAGTTTTATGATTCAGAACACATGCCGTTTTAAGACTTTCCAATTTACTTCCATTATCAAATTTTGCACATTCTTTTTATATGCTTACTTACTGGGGAACAAGATCCTACTGAGCATGTGCACAAGCTCACAGGGTATTCATATAGTAGTCTGTGTTTGGCTGGTTTCTGTCACACGATACAAGGGGCCGGAAAATGGGAGAAAAAATAAATTAGTCAGAAAAAAAATCTACTGCTTATTTGAAATTCAGAGTAGGTATTATTGCCTTTTTTATTACGTACTTGGTAATGATACTATTCTACTGCATTGAGTGCTCTTTTAAGATGCATTACAAATTATGTCATCAAATGGAGACATCCAGTTCTCCACTAAGTGAAACTTACTGAGCAAAGCATATGTTGTTATTTTTTAAAACTTGGGTTCCTCATGACAAAGAGAAATAAAATGTGTTTTTAACTGGATGCAAGCATTACTTATTCAGTGGACATTTTTTTGTTTGTTAAAGGTACATTAAACACTTTGAGATGGTAATATAAAATGATAAATTGTATATATAAAACAGCTCTGCAATATACTATCATTATTTATTTTGTCCTCTTTGCCTGTAATTCCTTTCTGAAATTGTGAGCTTTTCCGTTCCTGTTAGAAATGGAAGTGCAGAACTCTGTTAAATCCAGCACCATTGGCTGCACACTCTAATGACCTATGTATAACTGTCTCTAATTGGCCACATCAGAGAAGGTAACACAAGTTACAACATGGCAGCTCCCAGTGTTTTATAGACACTAAAACTTTACACTTATTTTGTCACTTTTTAAACAACTAATGCAACTTTAAAAAATACATCTACATGTTAGTCATGGACTAATCTTTTCTTTGAATGTATCATTCTATCTAGCATGTATTTAGTGTTTAATGTCCCTTTAAACATGCGTTTTATATTAGTCATTGTGTATATTAAACCAAGGATGTTTTTTCTCCATTCAGTATGTACATAGATTTGTTCCTGACAAGATAGTGTATAAAGCATTTACACTTGAAGAAAATATGGGCAGACTTGAATAGGCCTTCTTGGTTTTCCTTTCTTCAACTGTATTCTGTGTTTGTTAATACTGAACTGTGCTTAAAATGCATTGGTTCACATATTGCTATTTGTCATTCTGCAGTTTCTTGGAACCTGTTTGAAAACTTGTTCTTTTTATTCAATATGGTTGACAATTAGCAAATCTGATAATAAAGTGTCTTGCATCTTTCTACACGTTTTCCTTTTAAAAACATATTTTTACTCTCAGGGTAAATTATTTTACAATGCTCATAAGAACTCAGTCTCTGTCCCTGACAGGTTTGTATATCCGTATAGTGACTAATTTGTATGCATCAGGAATATCCTAGATTTATGTTGGTGCTGCATTATTGTGTTTGAAATCTCTCAACTTAACACCTATACAATTTCTCCTGTTAAGTGTGGTCAGTCCACGGGTCATCATTACTTCTGGGATATTAACTCCTCCCCAACAGGAAGTGCAAGAGGATTCACCCAGCAGAGCTGCTATATAGCTCCTCCCCTCTACGTCACACCCAGTCATTCTCTTGCACCCAACTAATAGATAGGATGTGTGAGAGGACTGTGGTGATTATACTTAGTTTTATACCTTCAATCAAAAGTTTGTTATTTTATAACAGCACCGGAGTGTGTTGTTCCTTCTCTGGTAGAGTTTGAAGAAGAATCTACCTGAGTTTTTTGTATGATTTTAGCCGGCGTAGTTAAGATCATATTGCTGTTCTCGGCCATCTGAGGAGAGGTTAACTTCAGATCAGGGGACAGCGGGCAGGTTAATCTGCAAAGAGGTATGTAGCAGCATATTATTTTCTGACAATGGAATTTGATTGAGAAAATTCTGCCATACCGATATAATGTAATCTCAGCCTTAAATGCAGTAGTAGCAACTGGTATCAGGCTGTCATGTATGTATATTTTACACTTCAGTATTCTGGGGAATGGCACTTCACTGGGATAATACTGTATGCATAAGACTTTAGCCTAATTTGCAGTGAGCAACAGGCTTTCTAATGTCATTTCATTTATTTGATGTTAAACGTTTTTGCTGGCATGTTAAATCGTTTAATTTTCTGAGGTACTGGGTGAAAAAATGTTTTGGGCACTGTTTTTTTTTCCACTTGGCAGTCGTTTTATTTAATTTAAGACAGTTTACTGATCTTCCTCACTGTTGTGTGTGAGGGGGAGGGGCCTATTTTGGTGCTTTTGCTACGCATCAAAAAATTCAGTAAGAAGTCTCTTGTCTTCCCTGCATGATCCGGTTCGTCTCTACAGAGCTCAGGGGTCTTCAAAACTTATTTTGAGGGAGGTAATCACTCACAGCAGAGCTGTGAGGTTGTAGCTGACTGTGATAAAAAACGTTTATTTCTGTACTTTTTTTTCTGCTATCAGGGTTAGTTATCCATTGCTAATGGGGGCAATCCTTTGCTAAAATTGTGTATTTACCGTAAAAGATTTGATGTTATAGTTTCTCAGTTTATTAGTTCTCAACTGTCATAACCTTTTTCTGTGCTTCTTAAAGGCACAGTACGTTTTCATATTATTTGTAAATTACTTTGAAAAGTATTTCCAAGTTGCTAGTTTAATTGCTAGTGTGTTAAACATGTCTGATTCAGAGGCATATCTCTGTGCTATATGTGCTAAAGCCAAAGTGGAGCCCAATAGAAATTTATGTACTAATTGCATTGATGCTACTTTAAATAAAAGTCAATCTGTACAAATTGAACATATTTCACCAAACAACGAGGGGAGAGTTATGCCGACTAACTCGCCTCACGTGTCAGTACCTGCATCTCCCGCTCGGGAGGTGCGTGATATTGTAGCGCCGAGTACATCAGGGCGGCCATTACAAATCACATTACAGGATATGGCTAATGTTATGACTGAAGTTTTGGCTAAATTACCAGAACTAAGAGGTAAGCGTGATCACTCTGGGGTGAGAACAGAGTGCACTGTTGATAATAGGGCCATGTCTGATACTGCGTCACAGTATGCTGAACATGAGGACGGAGAGCTTCAATCAGCAGGTGACGGTTCTGATCCCAATAGAATGGATTCAGACATTTCTAATTTTAAGTTTAAACTCGAAAACCTCCGTGTATTGTTAGGGGAGGTTTTAGCAGCTCTAAATGATTGTAACACCGTTGCAATCCCAGAGAAATTATGTAGGCTGGATAGATACTATGCGGTACCGGCGAGTACTGACGTATTTCCTATACCTAAGAGGCTTACAGAAATAATTGCTAAGGAGTGGGATAGGCCCGGTGTACCCTTTTCCCCCCCTCCTGTGTTTAGAAAAATGTTTCCAATAGACGCCACCACACGGGACTTATGGCAGACGGTCCCTAAGGTGGAGGGAGCGGTTTCTACTCTGGCTAAGCGTACCACTATCCCGGTGGAGGATAGCTGTGCCTTTTCAGATCCAATGGATAAAAAATTAGAGGGTTACCTTAAGAAAATGTTTGTTCAACAAGGTTTTATATTGCAACCCCTTGCATGTATTGCGTCTGTCACGGCCGCGGCCGCTTTTTGGTCCGAGTCCCTGGAAGAGACTCTTGACTCAATAACTATAGATGAGATTTCAAACAAGCTTAAGACACTTAAGCTAGCTAATTCATTTATTTCGGATGCCGTAGTACATTTAACTAATCTTACGGCCAAGAATTCCGGATTCGCCATTCAGGCATGCAGAGCACTGTGGCTAAAATCCTGGTCAGCTGACGTTACTTCTAAATCTAAATTACTTAACATACCATTCAAAGGGCAGACCTTATTCGGGCCCGGGTTGAAAGAAATTATCGCTGACATTACAGGAGGTAAGGGCCATGCCCTGCCTCAAGACAGAGCCAAACCTAAGGCTAGACAGTCTAATTTTCTTTCCTTTCGGAATTTCAAAGCAGGAGCAGCATCAACTTCCTCTGCACCAAAACAGGAAGGAGCTGTTGCTCGCTACAGACAAGGCTGGAGACCTAACCAGTCCTGGAACAAGGGCAAGCAGGCCAGGAAACCTGCTGCTGCCCCTAAGACAGCATGAATTGAGGGCCCCCGATCCGGGAACGGATCTAGTGGGGGGCAGACTTTCTCTCTTCGCCCAGGCTTGGGCAAGAGATGTCCAGGATCCCTGGGCGTTAGAAATCATATCTCAGGGATACCTTCTGGACTTCAAATCCTCTCCCCCAAAAGGGAGATTTCATCTGTCAAGGTTGTCAACAAACCAAATAAAGAAAGAGGCGTTTCTACGCTGTGTACAAGATCTTTTACTAATGGGAGTGATCCATCCGGTTCCGCGGTCGGAACAAGGACAAGGGTTTTACTCAAATCTGTTTGTGGTTCCCAAAAAAGAGGGAACTTTCAGGCCAATCCTGGATTTAAAAATCCTAAACAAATTCCTAAGAGTTCCATCGTTCAAAATGGAAACTATTCGGACAATCTTACCCATGATCCAAAAGGGTCAGTACATGACCACAGTGGATTTAAAGGATGCTTACCTTCACATACCGATTCACAAAGATCATTACCGGTATCTAAGGTTTGCCTTCCTAGACAGGCATTACCAGTTTGTAGCTCTTCCATTCGGATTGGCTACGGCTCCAAGAATCTTCACGAAGGTTCTGGGTGCTCTTCTGGCGGTACTAAGACCGCGAGGAATTTCGGTAGCTCCGTACCTAGACGACATTCTGATACAAGCTTCAAGCTTTCAAACTGCCAAGTCTCATACAGAGTTAGTACTGGCATTTCTAAGGTCGCATGGATGGAAGGTGAACGAAAAGAAGAGTTCTCTCTTTCCACTCACAAGAGTTCCCTTCTTGGGGACTCTTATAGATTCTGTAGAAATGAAGATTTACCTGACAGAAGACAGGTTAACAAAGCTTCAAAATGCATGCCGTGTCCTTCATTCCATTCAACACCCGTCAGTAGCTCAATGCATGGAGGTGATCGGCTTAATGGTAGCGGCAATGGACATAGTACCCTTTGCACGCCTACATCTCAGACCGCTGCAATTGTGCATGCTAAGTCAGTGGAATGGGGATTACTCAGACTTGTCCCCTACTCTGAATCTGGATCAAGAGACCAGAAATTCTCTTCTATGGTGGCTTTCTCAGCCACATCTGTCCAGGGGGATGCCATTCAGCAGGCCAGACTGGACAATTGTAACAACAGACGCCAGCCTACTAGGTTGGGGCGCTGTCTGGAATTCTCTGAAGGCTCAGGGACAATGGAATCAGGAGGAGAGTCTCCTGCCAATAAACATTCTGGAATTGAGAGCAGTTCTCAATGCCCTTCTGGCTTGGCCCCAGTTAACAACTCGGGGGTTCATCAGGTTTCAGTCGGACAACATCACGACTGTAGCTTACATCAACCATCAGGGAGGGACAAGAAGCTCCCTAGCAATGATGGAAGTATCAAAGATAATTCGCTGGGCAGAGTCTCACTCTTGCCACCTGTCAGCAATCCACATCCCGGGAGTGGAGAACTGGGAGGCGGATTTCCTAAGTCGTCAGACTTTTCATCCGGGGGAGTGGGAACTTCATCCGGAGGTCTTTGCCCAAATACTTCGACGTTGGGGCAAACCAGAGATAGATCTCATGGCGTCTCGACAGAACGCCAAGCTTCCTCGTTACGGGTCCAGATCCAGGGATCCGGGAGCGGTTCTGATAGATGCTTTGACAGCACCTTGGACCTTCGGGATGGCTTATGTGTTTCCACCCTTCCCGATGCTTCCTCGATTGATTGCCAGAATCAAACAGGAGAGAGCATCAGTGATTCTAATAGCGCCTGCATGGCCACGCAGGACTTGGTATGCAGATCTAGTGGACATGTCATCCTGTCCACCTTGGTCTCTACCTCTGAAACAGGACCTTCTGATCCAGGGTCCCTTCAAACATCAAAATCTAATTTCTCTGAAGCTGACTGCTTGGAAATTGAACGCTTGATCTTATCAAAACGTGTTTTTTCTGAGTCAGTTATTGATACCTTAATACAGGCTAGGAAGCCTGTTACCAGAAAGATTTACCATAAGATATGGCACAAATACTTATATTGGTGCGAATCCAAGAGTTACTCATGGAGTAAGGTTAGGATTCCTAGGATATTGTCTTTTCTACAAGAAGGTTTAGAAAAGGGTTTATCCGCTAGTTCCTTAAAGGGACAGATTTCAGCTCTGTCCATTCTTTTACACAAACGTCTGTCAGAAGTTCCGGACGTTCAAGCTTTTTGTCAGGCTTTAGCTAGGATCAAGCCTGTGTTTAAAACTGTTGCTCCACCATGGAGTTTGAACTTAGTTCTTAATGTTTTACAGGGTGTTCCGTTTGAACCCCTTCATTCCATTGATATCAAGCTGTTATCTTGGAAAGTTCTGTTTTTAATGGCGATTTCCTCGGCTCGAAGAGTCTCTGAGTTATCTGCCTTACATTGTGATTCTCCTTATCTGATTTTTCATTCAGACAAGGTAGTTCTGCGTACTAAACCTGGGTTCCTACCTAAGGTGGTCACTAACAGGAATATCAATCAAGAGATTGTTGTCCCATCTTTGTGTCCTAATCCTTCTTCGAAGAAGGAACGTCTGCTACACAATCTAGATGTAGTCCGTGCCCTGAAATTTTATCTACAGGCAACTAAGGATTTTCGACAAACGTCTTCCCTGTTTGTCGTTTATTCTGGTCAGAGGAGAGGTCAAAAAGCTTCGGCTACCTCTCTCTCTTTTTGGCTTCGTAGCATAATACGGTTAGCCTATGAGACTGCTGGACAGCAGCCTTCTGAAAGAATTACAGCACATTCTACTAGAGCTGTGGCTTCCACTTGGGCCTTTAAGAATGAGGCTTCTGTTGAACAGATTTGCAAGGCTGCAACTTGGTCTTCTCTTCATACTTTTTCCAAATTTTACAAATTTGACACTTTTGCTTCTTCTGAGGCTGTTTTTGGGAGAAAGGTTCTTCAGGCAGTGGTTCCTTCCGTATAAAGAGCCTGCCTGTCCCTCCCGTCATCCGTGTACTTTAGCTTTGGTATTGGTATCCCAGAAGTAATGATGACCCGTGGACTGACCACACTTAACAGGAGAAAACAAAATTTATGCTTACCTGATAAATTCCTTTCTCCTGTAGTGTGGTCAGTCCACGGCCCGCCCTGTTTTTTATGGCAGGTCTAAAAAATTTTTTAAATTATACTCCAGTCACCACTGCACCCTTTGGCTTCTCCTTTCTCGTTGGTTCTTGGTCGAATGACTGGGTGTGACGTAGAGGGGAGGAGCTATATAGCAGCTCTGCTGGGTGAATCCTCTTGCACTTCCTGTTGGGGAGGAGTTAATATCCCAGAAGTAATGATGACCCGTGGACTGACCACACTACAGGAGAAAGGAATTTATCAGGTAAGCATAAATTTTGTTTTTTTGTCTTATACAGTGATATATGTGGCTTATTCCTGTGAAATTCATGTAACGTGTAGTTATAAGTTTACATGTTGTAGGTGGAAAGTACGGAGTCCCAGGGTGGCCACGTAGTAGTAATAATAATAATTTATTTTCTATAAATCGTGTGCTCAATTTACTAACCTCTTGCCTAATAAAGGGAGACGATGGATACTTATTAACCCCTGATGTCTCAGCATGTACCGCCAACAGTCCTCCGAGAACAGCACATAATAAAATTGGTTCAACCCCTCCAAATTCCTGCCTTCTTCTACCTTAACCACTTCTCAGCCAGATTGGGTTCAGTGAATTGCAGTTCACCTGCAGCTATAGGGTTAAGAAATACATCTCATTACAAACGATACCTATACGTTATGAAGCACCTTTCGTATATAAATATTTTATTTTTTATGTCCCCATTGTTAAGTTAAAGGGCAGTCAACATATTATTGCCCCATTCAACATGACAACATAAGGTGCTTATGAAATACTTAAATTGTTCACTTGATTTGATTTTAGTAAATTGTGCACACAGTTTAGTAAATTGTGAACTAATTTTAGTAAATCTTGTGCATGATTTATAATTGCATATTGTGTAGCAACTCTGGGGCTACACTGGAAAGACATAGGATTCAAATCAAATGTTAAAATATAACTTTTTCGCTATCTTCTTCAATAACATTTCAGTCCCTAAAACCACAGCATGGATTATTCTATGCATGTTAAAACAGGGGTGGTTCTGGAGTATTAAATATCAGGGTGTAAAATATTGATTCTTGGCTAAATATGGAAGGCCTGCCCAACCCCCCTTGAAATGTTGTTTATTTTCTTATATCTCAGCATAATCACCTACTTTAGCTTATATGTACAAGAACCTCTCTCCTACTATACGTTACCACTGATAGATACATTTTTGAGGTTTGGGGGTGCCGCAGTAATAAGTGTGGGTGTATAGTAGTCCTCAGTGTTGCCACTACTGGTAAACATCACCATAGTTAGGGAAATGTGTTTTCCAGAACAAATTTGGGGTTAATTCTTTCTTTTTAATCTAAGAAATGAGACTGTTTTACCCCTCATGGCTCCTCACAATAAACAAACAGGAAGTTATACAGTTTTAAAGTAGGTAGCTACAAAAGTTTAGCATAATTTAGTTGGGTAATTATATACATTCCTTTCGAAATGGGTGTTATCAACAGTCTAATGAACCTTTGCACCTCAACGCTGTTATTATAAGCAATTTCTAGATTCTAGGAAGCCAGAAGCAGACGTCAGTGTATTCTAAGCGCATACTAAAATGATAGCCTCACCCTCGCATATCAAACTGTAACTCTTTCACTGCTGGGCATGTAATACAATGACTCCTTAAAGGGGCAGTATACACCAATTTTCATTTAACTGCATGTAATAGACACTATTATAAAGAATAATACGCAAAAATACTGATATAAAAATCCAGTGTAAAACCTTTTAAAAACTTACTTAGAAGCTCCCAATTTAACACTGTTAATGAGATAAGCCTGGGTCACCCACAGAAAGGGGCTGATAGCAGAACCTTCCTTGCAAATGAAAAGACCCATTATACAAACAGAAGCAGTCTGTATACATCAGTATACATCTAAAACTTTGGAGCTTGGTTAGGAGTCTGAAAATCAGCACAATGTTATTTAAAAATAAGCAAAGCTATACATTTTTACAAACACACACCCAGATGGGCTATATAAATGGATCATCTACATAACATTTATCAAAGAAAAATCTAGTGTATAATGCCCCTTTAAAATTATATATATATATATAATATTTTGCAATATTTTGTCACATATATGTATATGCTATGAGTATTCTGTAACATTTTTGTGCAGTTATATATTCTTTTTTATATGGATATTTTATGATATTAAAATATTAAAATGTAGAAAACGCTAGATAATGTTTTCAGTAGGTTATTATTTACTAAATATCTTTTACTTGACAGAAAATAGGACAGTTTATATCAATACATTTTGCAAAACAAAGAAAATCCAATTTTGTTTAGGTTTGTGATGGAAATGCGTGAAAAATGTTCTGCCTTAAACTTCCCAAACCATTCTGTAATGTTATCTTTTGAAAAGTATTGGTAAAAAGGAAGTTGGAAACATTTTTTTGCAAACATCCTGTTAAAGATAATAAAGAATACTATTCATAAATTCTGTTGCATGACTTTCTAGAAGTTCACTTTCTCATTATTTCCTCCAAGGCCTATCTCTTTTCCATAAGCCTCAATTTTATTTTTTAATCTATACACATCCTTTGTAAAGGACACTAAATAACTATGGGAACAGACGGGTATCTTGAATAATGCTTCAGAATTTTGTCTGCTTTGCTCAACTGAAAGAGGCAAAGTTTCCATTATTTTATTCAGGAGACTTTACATGAAGCTAATTTTGCCAACTCTTTTTCTTAGTAGACAGTACTAATTATGATCCTAAATCAAGTAATTTGTAGTGTGTGTGGCATTGGCCACTCTTGGGTCTAATATATTTTCCTTACAGTTATGAAATAAAGCTTTAGTTACTGCTATTAAGGTTTGGTCTGGCATGTGATCAAGAGGCAAATGATTCCTGAAAAAACGATTCCGACAAAGATTTATGTAACTATGTCCTCTTGTGGCTCTTGCTTTTAAATGGACTACTAGTTTTTGCGCTTACATATAAGACCCTTATTTTTTTCCATTAATTCTTTACTAAATGAGGCTTTTATTCAATTATACACATTTTTGGTTTGCTCGGTAATCACTATGGATAAGCAAGTGTTTGTCTATTATTAAACTAGGCTCAAGAGCATATATTGTCATTTTTTAAACTCTGCTTTCTCTTGTTAAGTGTATCCAGTCAACGGATCATCCATTACTTGTGGGATATTCTCCTTCCCAACAGGAAGTTGCAAGAGGATCACCCACAGCAGAGCTGCTATATAGCTCCTCCCCTCACTGCCATATCCAGTCATTCTCTTGCAACTCTCAACAAAGATGGACGTAGTAAGAGGAGAGTGGTGTATTATAGTTAGTTTCTCCAACATAGGTGTGTCCGGTCCACGGCGTCATCCTTACTTGTGGGATATTCTCTTCCCCAACAGGAAATGGCAAAGAGCCCAGCAAAGCTGGTCACATGATCCCTCCTAGGCTCCGCCTACCCCAGTCATTCTCTTTGCCGTTGCACAGGCAACATCTCCACGGAGATGGTTAAGAGTTTTTTGGTGTTTAAATGTAGTTTTTATCCTTCAATCAAGAGTTTGTTATTTTAAAATAGTGCTGGTATGTACTATTTACTCTGAAACAGTAAAGAGATGAAGATTTCTGTTTGTAAGAGGAAGATGATTTTAGCAACCGTTACTAAAATCGATGGCTGTTTCCACACAGGACTGTTGAGATGAATTAACTTCAGTTGGGGGAAACAGTGGGCAGACTTTGCTGCTTGAGGTATGACACATTTCTAACAAGACTTGGTAATGCTGGAAGCTGTCATTTTCCCTATGGGAACCGGTAAGCCATTTTCTTAGTTTAGTATAAGAATAAAGGGCTTCACAAGGGCTTTAAAGACTGGTAGACATTTTTCTGGGCTAAAACGATTACTTTATAAGTATATTTAGTGGATTATAACTATAAATAGTTCTTTTAATCTTGGGGATGTATTAAAAAAACGGCAGGCACTGTATTGGACACCTTTTTCACTGGGGGCCTTTTCTAGTCATAGGCAGAGCCTCATTTTCGCGCCACTGATGCGCAGTTGTTTTTGGAAAGCAAGGCATGCAGATGCATGTGTGAGGAGCTAAGAACCACTGAAAAAGCTTATTGAAGGCGTCATTTGGTATCGTATTCCCCTCTGGGCTTGGTTGGGTCTCAGCAAAGCAGATACCAGGGACTGTATAGGGGTTAAATGTAAAAACGGCTCCGGTTCCGTTATTTTAAGAGTTAAAGCTTTCAAATTTGGTGTGCAATACTTTTTAAGGCTTTCAGACACTGTGGTGAAATTTTGGTGAATTTTGAACAATTCCTTCATACTTTTTCACATATTCAGTAATAAAGTGTGTTCAGTTTAAAATTTAAAGTGACAGTAACGGTTTTATTTTAAAACGTTTTTTGTGCTTTGTTATCAAGTTTATGCCTGTTAACATGTCTGAACCATCAGATAGACGATGTTCTGTATGTTTGGAAGCCAAGGTTCCTCCCCATTTAAATATATGTGATGAATGTGACATAGTGTCCAAACAAAGTAGGGACAATGATGCCACTGATAATGATGTTGCCCAAGATGATTCCTCAAGCGAGGGGAGTAAGCATGGTACTGCATCATCCCCTTCTGTGTCTACACCAGTCTTGCCCACACAAGAGGTCCCTAGTACATCTAGTGCGCCAATCCTTCTTACTATGCAACAATTAACGGCTGTAATGGATAATTCTATTAAAAACATTTTGTCCAAAATGCCCACTTATCAGAGAAAGCGCGATTGCTCTGTTTTAGATACTGAAGAGCATGAGGACGCTGATGATAATGGTTCTGACATACCCTCACACCAATCTGAAGGGGCCAGGAGGGAGGTTTTGTCTGAGGGAGAAATTTCAGATTCAGGAAAAAATTCTCAACAAGCTGAACCTGATGTTATTACTTTTAAATTTAAATTAGAACATCTCCGCGCTCTGCTTAAGGAGGTGTTATCTACTCTGGATGATTGTGACAATTTGGTCATTCCAGAGAAATTATGTAAGATGGACAAGTTCCTAGAGGTCCCGGTGCCCCCCGATGCTTTTCCTATACCCAAGCGGGTGGCGGACATTGTAAATAAGGAATGGGAAAGGCCCGGCATACCTTTTGTTCCTCCCCCTATATTTAAGAAATTATTTCCTATGGTCGACCCCAGAAAGGACTTATGGCAGACAGTCCCCAAGGTCGAGGGGGCGGTTTCTACTCTAAACAAACGCACTACTATCCCTATAGAAGATAGTTGTGCTTTCAAAGATCCTATGGATAAAAAATTAGAGGGTTTGCTTAAAAAGATGTTTGTTCAGCAAGGTTACCTTCTACAACCAATTTCATGCATTGTTCCTGTCACTACAGCAGCGTGTTTCTGGTTCGAAGAACTAGAAAAGTCGCTCAATAAAGAATCTTCGTATGAGGAGGTTATGGACAGAGTTCAAGCACTTAAATTGGCTAACTCTTTTATCTTAGACGCCGCTTTGCAATTAGCTAGATTAGCGGCGAAAAATTCAGGTTTTGCTATTGTGGCGCGCAGAGCGCTTTGGCTAAAGTCTTGGTCAGCGGATGTGTCCTCCAAGAACAAATTGCTTAACATCCCTTTCAAGGGTAAAACGCTGTTTGGCCCTGACTTGAAAGAGATTATTTCAGACATCACTGGGGGAAAGGGCCACGCCCTTCCTCAGGATAGGTCTTTTAAGGCTAAAAATAAGCCAAATTTTCGTCCCTTTCGCAGAAACGGACCAGCCTCAAATTCTACACCCTCTAAGCAAGAGGGTAATAGTTCTCAAACCAGCCTGGAGACCGATGCAAGGCTGGAACAAGGGTAAGCAGGCCAAGAAACCTGCCACTGCTACTAAAACAGCATGAAGTGTTGGCCCCCGATCCGGGACCCGATCTGGTGGGGGGCAGACTCTCTCTCTTTGCTCAGGCTTGGGCAAGAGATGTTCAGGATCTTTGGGCGCTAGAAATAGTTTCTCAAGGTTATCTCCTGGAATTCAAGGAACTACCCCCAAGGGGGAGGTTCCACAGGCCAGAAAATCAAAACTTCTAAGCTCTTGTCAAGTACTTCATTCTGTTCTTCTTCCTTCCATAGCGCAGTGCATGGAAGTAATAGGTTTGATGGTTGCGGCAATGGACATAGTTCCTTTTGCACAAATTCATCTAAGACCATTACAACTGTGCATGCTCAGACAGTGGAATGGGGATTATACAGACTTGTCTCCGACGATCCAAGTAGATAAAAGAACCAGAGATTCACTCCGTTGGTGGCTGAACCTGGACAACCTGTCAAAGGGAATGAGCTTCCGCAGACCAGAGTGGGTCATTGTCATGACCGACGCCAGTCTGGTGGGCTGGGGCGCGGTCTGGGAACCCCTGAAAGCTCAGGGTCTATGGTCTCGGGAAGAATCTCTTTTCCCGATAAACATTCTGGAACTGAGAGCGATATTCAATGCTCTCAAAACTTGGCCTCAACTAGCAAAGGCCAAATTCATAAGGTTTCAATCAGACAACATGACGACTGTTGCATATATCAACCATCAGGGGGGAACAAGGAGTTCCCTGGCGATGGAGGAAGTGACCAAAATAATTCAATGGGCGGAGAATCACTCCTGCCACTTGTCTGCAATCCACATCCCAGGAGTGGAAAATTGGGAAGCGGATTTTCTGAGTCGTCAGACTTTCCATCCGGGGGAGTGGGTACTCCATCCGGAAATCTTTGCCCAAATAACTCAATTATGGGGCATTCCAGACATGGACCTGATGGCGTCTCGTCAGAACTTCAAGGTTCCTTGCTACGGGTCCAGATCCAGGGATCCCAAGGCGACTCTAGTAGATGCACTGATAGCGCCTTGGACCTTCAACCTAGCTTATGTATTCCCACCGTTTCCTCTCATTCCCAGGCTGGTAGCCAGGATCAATCAGGAGAGGGCTTCGGTGATCTTGATAGCTCCTGCGTGGCCACGCAGAACTTGGTATGCAGACCTGGTGAATATGTCATCGGCTCCACCATGGAAGCTACCTTTGAGACAGGACCTTCTTGTTCAAGGTCCATTCGAACATCAGAATCTGGCTTCACTCCAACTGACTGCTTGGAGATTGAACGCTTGATTTTATCAAAGCGTGGGTTTTCAGATTCTGTCATTGATACTCTTGTCCAGGCTAGAAAGCCTGTAACTAGGAAAATTTACCATAAAATATGGAAAAAATATATCTGTTGGTGTGAATCTAAAGGATTCCCATGGAACAAGATAAAAATTCCTAAGATTCTATCCTTTCTACAAGAGGGTTTGGAGAAAGGATTGTCTGCAAGTTCTTTGAAGGGACAGATTTCTGCTTTATCTGTTTTACTTCACAAAAAGCTGGCGGCTGTGCCAGATGTTCAAGCTTTTGTTCAGGCTCTGGTTAGAATCAAGCCTGTTTACAAACCTTTGACTCCTCCTTGGAGTCTCAATTTAGTTCTTTCAGTTCTTCAAGGGGTTCCGTTTGAACCCTTACATTCCGTAGATATTAAGTTACTATCTTGGAAAGTTTTGTTTTTGGTTGCAATTTCTTCTGCTAGAAGAGTTTCAGAGTTATCTGCTCCTTATCTGGTGTTCCATGCAGATAAAGTGGTTTTGAGTACTAAACCTGGTTTTCTTCCGAAAGTTGTTTCTAACAAAAACATTAACCAGGAGATAGTTGTGCCTTCTTTGTGTCCGAATCCAGTTTCAAAGAAGGAACGTTTGTTACACAATTTGGATGTAGTTCGTGCTCTAAAATTCTATTTAGAGGCTACAAAGGATTTCAGACAAACATCTTCTTTGTTTGTTGTTTATTCTGGTAAAAGGAGAGGTCAAAAAGCAACTTCTACCTCTCTCTCTTTTTGGCTTAAAAGCATCATCCGATTGGCTTATGAGACTGCCGGACGGCAGCCTCCTGAAAGAATCACAGCTCACTCCACTAGGGCTGTGGCTTCCACATGGGCCTTCAAGAACGAGGCTTCTGTTGATCAGATATGTAAGGCAGCGACTTGTTCTTCACTGCACACTTTTACCAAATTTTACAAATTTGATGCTTTTGCTTCTTCTGAGGCTATTTTTGGGAGAAAGGTTTTGCAAGCCGTGGTGCCTTCCATCTAGGTGACCTGATTTGCTCCCTCCCATCATCCGTGTCCTAAAGCTTTGGTATTGGTTCCCACAAGTAAGGATGACGCCGTGGACCGGACACACCTATGTTGGAGAAAACAGAATTTATGCTTACCTGATAAATTACTTTCTCCAACGGTGTGTCCGGTCCACGGCCCGCCCTGGTTTTTTTAATCAGGTCTGATGAATTATTTTCTCTAACTACAGTCACCACGGTATCATATGATTTCTCCTATGCATATTCCTCCTTTACGTCGGTCGAATGACTGGGGTAGGCGGAGCCTAGGAGGGATCATGTGACCAGCTTTGCTGGGCTCTTTGCCATTTCCTGTTGGGGAAGAGAATATCCCACAAGTAAGGATGACGCCGTGGACCGGACACACCGTTGGAGAAAGTAATTTATCAGGTAAGCATAAATTCAGTTTTTTTAACTTCAATCAAAAGTTTGTTATTTTTAAATGGTACCGGAGTGTACTGTTTATCTCAGGCAGTATTTAGAAGAAGAATCTGCCTGCATTTTCTATGATCTTAGCAGAAGTAACTAATATCCATGGCTGTTCTCACATATTCTGAGGAGTGAGGTAACTTCAGAGAGGGAATGGCGTGCAGGTTTTCCTGCAATAAGGTATGTGCAGTTAATAACAAAAGATATAAGGAGGGTGGTGCATATAGAACATACACGACACTCCTAGGGGGCGCTAACAATAAGCAGCAAACAGTAAGCAGATATATACAGATAATTAAGAGAATATACAATAAACCTAGCACACTTATATCAGATTATTAGAGATGATATGCTCACAAGTGGACCCAGATGATATTGGTATAATCAAATAACAAAATGTCCACACAAAGAATAATCCAAAAGAAAGAAGGCAGCTCTCTGTCATAGGACGGTCATCCTGGTGTGGCGTGATCTATAAGAGAAAGAAGCACAGAGGCGCCAACATGTTGGCGCCTCTGTGCTTCTTTCTCTTATGTGCAGTTAATATATTTCTAGGGATGGAATTTGCTAGAAAAATGCTGCTGATACCGGATTAATGTAAGTTAAGCCTTAAATGCAGTGATAGCGACTGGTATCAGGCTTATTAACAGAGAAAATACTCTTATAAAAGTGTAATATAAAACGTTTGCTGGCATGTTAATCGTTTTTATATATGTGTGGTGACAAAACTTATTGGGGCCTAGTTTTTTTCCACATGGCTGGTTTGATTTTTGCCTAGAAACAGGCTTTCCACTGTTGCAATATGAGTGGGAAGGGCCTATTTTAGTGCTTTTCTGTGCAGCTAAAAATACTTACAGAGACATTCAGCTTCCCTCTGCATGATACAGGACATCTCTGAAGGGCTCAAAAGGCTTCAAAGTCGTGTTTGAGGAGGGTAACAATCACAGTAGACTGTGGCAGTTGTTGTGACTGTGTTTAAAAAACGTTTGTCATTTATTATTCTGTTTTTGTTATTAAGGGGTTAATCATCCATTTGCAAGTGGGTGCAATGCTCTGCTGACTTGTTACATACACTGTAAAAATTTTGTTAGTGTAACTGCCTTTTTTCACTGTTATTTCAAATTTTGTCAAAATTTGTTTCTCTTAAAGGCACAGTAACATTTTTTATATTGCTTGTTAACTTGCTTTAAAGTGTTTTCCAAGCTTGCTAGTCTCATTGCTAGTCTGTACAAACATGTCTGAAACAGAGGATACTTGTTCATTATGTTTAAAAGCGATGGTGGAGCCCCATAGGAGAATGTGTACTAAATGTATTGATTTCACCTTAAACAGTAAAGATCAGTCTTTATCTATAAAAGAATTGTCACCAGAGGGGCCTGTCGAGGGGGGAAGTTATGCCGACTAACTCTCCCCACGTGTCGGACCCTTCGCCTCCCGCTCAAGGGATGCACGCTAATATGGCGCCAAGTACATCAGGGACGCCCATAGCGATTACTTTGCAGGACATGGCTGCAATCATGAATAATACCCTGTCAGAGGTATTATCCAGATTGCCTGAATTGAGAGGCAAGCGCGATACCTCTGGGGTTAGACGAGATACAGAGCGCGTAGATGCTGTAAGAGCCATGTCTGATACTGCGTCACAATATGCAGAACCTGAGGACAGAGAGCTTCAGTCTGTGGGTGACGTCTCTGAATCGGGGAGACCTGATTCAGAGATTTCTAATTTTAAATTTAAGCTTGAGAACCTCCGTGTATTGCTTGGGGAGGTATTAGCTGCTCTGAATGACTGTGACACAATTGCAGTGCCAGAGAAATTATGTAGGCTGGATAAATACTATGCAGTGCCGGTGAGTACTGATGTTTTTCCAATACCTAAAAGGCTTACAGAAATTATTAGTAAGGAGTGGGATAGGCCCGGTGTGCCCTTTTCACCACCTCCTATATTTAGAAAAATGTTTCCAATAGATGCTACTACACGGGACTTATGGCAGACTGTCCCTAAGGTGGAGGGAGCAGTTTCTACTTTAGCAAAGCGTACCACTATCCCGGTTGAGGACAGTTTTGCTTTTTCAGATCCAATGGATAAAAAATTAGAGGGTTACCTTAAGAAAATGTTTATTCAACAAGGTTTTATTTTGCAGCCCCTTGCATGCATTGCGCCTGTCACTGCTGCGGCGGCATTCTGGTTTGAGGCCCTGGAAGAGGCCATCCATACAGCTCCATTGGAGGAAATTATTGACAAGCTTAGAACGCTTAAGCTAGCTAACTCATTTGTTTCTGATGCCATTGTTCATTTGACTAAACTAACGGCTAAGAATTCCGGATTCGCCATACAGGCGCGTAGTAGGGCGCTATGGCTTAAATCCTGGTCAGCTGACGTGACTTCAAAGTCTAAATTACTCAACATTCCTTTCAAGGGGCAGACCTTATTCGGGCCTGGCTTGAAGGAAATTATTGCTGACATTACTGGAGGCAAGGGTCATACCCTTCCTCAGGACAGGGCCAAATCAAAGGCCAAACAGTCTAATTTCTCCAACATTGGTGTGTCCGGTCCACGGCGTCATCCTTACTTGTGGGAATATCTCTTCCCCAACAGGAAATGGCAAAGAGTCCCAGCAAAGCTGGCCATATAGTCCCTCCTAGGCTCCGCCCACCCCAGTCATTCTCTTTGCCGTTGCACAGGCAACATCTCCACGGAGATGGTTAAGAGTATGTGGTGTTTAGTTGTAGTTTTTTATTCTACTATCAAGAGTTTGTTATTTTAAAATAGTGCTGGTTTGTACTATTTACTCTGAAACAGAAAAGGATGAAGATTTCTGTTTGTGAGAGGAAGATGATTTTAGCAGACAGTAACTAAAATCGATTGCCGTTTCCACATAGGACTGTTGAGATGAAGTAACTTCAGTTGGGGGAAACAGTTAGCAGACTTTTCTGCTTAAGGTATGACTAGCCATATTTCTAACAAGACTGTGTAATGCTGGAAGGCTGTCATTTCCCCTCATGGGGACCGGTAAGCCATTTTCTTAGTCTCAAACAGAATAAAGGGCTTAATATGGGCTATAAAACTGGTAGACACTTTTATGGGCTAAATCGATTGCTTTATTTGGACATTTTATACATGTTTATGCTGATAATTCACACTTATAAACTTGGGGAACGTTTTTTAACGCCAGGCACTATGTTAGACACCTTTTCCAGTCAGGAAGGGCCTTCCCAGTTGTAGGCTGAGCCTCATTTTCGCGCCATTACTGCGCAGTTGTTTTTTGAGAGCAAGACATGCAGATGCATGTGTGAGGACCTGAAAGTAGTTGGAAAAGTTCCTAAAAGGCGTCATTTGGTATCGTATTCCCCTCTGGGCTTGGTAAAGTCACAGCAAAGGCTGTAGCTGGGACTGTATAGGGGTTAAATCTGTAACCGGCTCCGGTTTTGTTATTTTAAGGGTGCAATACTTTTAATGCTTTAAAACACTGTGGTGAAATTTTGGTAAATTTTGAACAATTCCTTCATATTTTTTCACATATTCAGTAATAAAGTGTGCTCTGTTTAAAATTTAAAGAGACAGTAACGGTTTTGTTTTTTATTGACAAGTTTAAGCCTGTTTAACATGTCTGTGCCTTCAGATAAGCTATGTTCTATATGTATGAAAGCCAATGTGTCTCCCCCTTCAAAATTGTGTGATAATTGTGCCATAGCGTCCAAACAAAGTAAGGACAGTACTGCCACAGATAATCAAATTGCCCAAGATGATTCCTCAGATGAAGGGAGTAGACATGGTTCTACATCATATCCTTCTGTGTCTACGCCAGTTTTGCCCACGCAGGAGGCCCCTAGTACTTCTTGCACGCCAATGCTTATTACCATGCAACAATTGACGGCTGTAATGGATAACTCCATAGCAAATATTTTATCCAAAATGCCTGCATATCAGAGAAAGCGCGATTGCTCTGTTTTAAACACTGAAGAGCAGGAGGGCGCTGATGATAATTGTTCTGTCATACCCTCACACCAATATGAAGGGGCCATGAGGGAGGTTTTGTCAGATGGGGAAATTTCAGATTCAGGAAAAATTTCTCAACAGGCTGAACCTGATGTTGTGACATTTAAATTAGAACATCTCCGTGCACTGCTTAAGGAGGTGTTATCTACTCTGGATGATTGTGACAACTTGGTCATTCCAGAAAAATTATGCAAGATGGACAAGTTCCTAGAGGTTCCGGTGCACCCCGACGCTTTTCCTATACCCAAGCGGGTGGCGGACATAGTGAATAAGGAGTGGGAGAATCCCGGCATACCTTTTGTTCCCCCTCCTATATTTAAGAAATTATTTTCTATGGTCGACCCCAGAAAGGACTTATGGCAGACAGTCCCTAAGGTCGAGGGGGCAGTTTCTACTCTAAACAGGCGCACTACTATTCCTATCGAGGATAGTTGTGCTTTCACAGATCCTATGGATAAAAAATTGGAAGGTTTGCTTAAAAAGATTTTTGTACAGCAAGGTTACCTTCTACAACCCATTTTGTGCATTGTTCCTGTCACTACAGCAGCGTGGTTCTGGTTCGAGGAACTAGAAAAGTCGCTCAGTAGAGAGACTCCATATGAGGAGGTTATGGACAGAGTTCACGCACTTAAGTTGGCTAACTCTTTTATTTTAGATGCTGCTTTGCAATTAGCTAGATTAGCGGCGAAAAATTCAGGGTTTGCTACTGTGGCGCGCAGAGCGCTTTGGCTAAAGTCTTGGTCAGCGGATGTGTCATCCAAGACAAAATTGCTTAACATCCCCTTCAAGGGTAAAACTCTCTTTGGACCAGAATTGAAAGAGATTATCTCAGACATCACTGGGGGAAAGGGTCATGCCCTCCCACAAGATAGGCCTTTCAAGGCCAAGAATAAGTCTAATTTTCGTTCCTTTCGTAATTTCAGGAACGGACCGGGCTCTAATTCTGCATCCTCTAAGCAAGAGGGTAATACCTCACAGACCAAACCAGCCTGGAAACCGATGCAAGGCTGGAACAAGGGTAAGCAGGCCAAGAAGCCTGCCGCTGTTAACAAAACAGCATGAAGGAGTAGCCCCCGATCCGGGACCGGATCTAGTGGGGGGCAGACTCTCTCTCTTTGCTCAGGTTTGGGCAAGAGATGTTCAGGATCCCTGGACGCTAGAAATAGTTTCTCAGGGTTATCTTCTGGAATTCAAGGAACTACCCCCAAGGGGAAGGTTCCACATGTCTCACTTATCCTCAAACCAAATAAAGAGACAGGCGTTCTTACATTGTGTAGAAGACCTGTTAAAGATGGGAGTGATACACCCAGTTCCAATGACGGAACAAGGAATGGGATTTTACTCAAATCTGTTCTTAGTTCCCAAAAAAGAGGGAACCTTCAGACCAATTCTGGATTTAAAGATCCTAAACAAATTTCTCAGGGTACCATCGTTCAAAATGGAAACCATTCGAACGATTCTACCCACTATCCAGGAAGGTCAATTTATGACTACCGTGGATCTAAAGGATGCGTACCTACATATTCCTATCCACAAAGAACATCATCAGTTCCTAAGGTTCGCCTTTCTGGACAAACATTACCAGTTTGTGGCCCTCCCATTCGGATTAGCCACTGCTCCAAGGATTTTCACAAAGGTACTCGGGTCCCTTCTAGCGGTTCTAAGACCGAGGGGCATTGCAGTAGTACCATACTTGGACGACATTCTAATACAAGCGTCGTCCCTTTCAAAATCAAAGGCTCATACAGACATCGTTCTGGCCTTTCTCAGATCTCACGGATGGAAGGTGAACATAGAAAAAAGTTCTCTGTCTCCGTCAACAAGAGTTCCCTTCTTGGGAACAATAATAGATTCCTTAGTAATGAGGATCTTTCTGACAGATGTCAGAAAGTCAAAACTTCTAAGCGCTTGTCAAGTTCTTCATTCTGTTCCACGTCCTTCCATAGCTCAGTGCATGGAAGTAGTAGGGTTGATGGTTGCGGCAATAGACATAGTTCCTTTTGCGCGAATTCATCTAAGACCATTACAACTGTGCATGCTGAAACAGTGGAATGGGGACTATACAAACTTGTCTCCAGTGATTCAAGTAGATCAGAAGACCAGAGATTCACTCCGTTGGTGGATATCCCTGGACCACCTATCCCAGGGAATGAGCTTCCACAGACCAGAGTGGGTCATTGTCACGACCGACGCCAGTCTAGTGGGCTGGGGTGCGGTCTGGGAATCCCTGAAAGCTCAGGGACTATGGTCTCGGGAAGAGTCTCTTCTCCCGATAAACATTCTGGAACTAAGAGCGATATTCAATGCTCTCAGGGCTTGGCCTCAGCTTGCAAAGGCCAGATTCATAAGATTCCAATCAGACAACATGACGACTGTTGCGTATATCAATCATCAGGGGGGAACAAGGAGTTCCCTGGCGATGAAAGAAGTAACCAAAATAATACAATCGGCGGAGAATCACTCCTGCCATCTATCTGCGATCCACATCCCAGGTGTGGAAAACTGGGAAGCGGATTATCTGAGTCGTCAGACATTCCATCCGGGGGAGTGGGAACTCCACCCGGAGATTTTTGCCCAATTGACTCAATTGTGCGGCATTCCGGACATGGATCTGATGGCGTCTCGTCAGAACTTCAAGGTTCCTTGCTACGGGTCCAGATCCAGGGATCCCGAAGCGACTCTAGTGGATGCACTAGTAGCGCCTTGGACCTTCAACCTAGCTTATGTGTTTCCACCGTTTCCTCTCATTCCCAGGCTGGTTGCCAGGATCAAACAGGAGAGGACCTCGGTGATCTTGATAGCCCCTGCGTGGCCACGCAGGACTTGGTATGCAGACCTGGTGAATATGTCATCGGTTCCACCATGGAAGCTACCTTTGAGACAGGACCTTCTTGTTCAGGGTCCATTCGAACATCCAAATCTGATCTCCCTCCAGTTGATGGCTTGGAGATTGAACGCTTGATTCTATCAAAGCGTGGGTTTTCAGATTCTGTGATTGATACTCTGGTTCAGGCCAGAAAACCGGTAACTAGAAAGATTTGCCATAAAATATGGAAACGATATATCTGCTGGTGTGAATCCAAGGGATTCCCTTGGAATAAGATAAAAATTCCTAAGATTCTTTCCTTTCTGCAAGAAGGTTTGGATAAAGGATTATCTGCGAGTTCTCTAAAGGGACAGATTTCTGCTTTATCTGTCTTACTACACAAACGACTGGCAGCTATGCCAGATGTTCAAGCATTTGTTCAGGCTCTGGTTAGGATCAAGCCTGTTTACAGACCTTTGACTCCTCCCTGGAGTTTAAATTTAGTTCTTTCAGTTCTTCAAGGGGTTCCGTTTGAACCTCTACATTCCATAGATATTAAGTTGTTATCTTGGAAAGTTTTGTTTTTGGTTGCTATTTCTTCTGCTAGAAGAGTTTCAGAGTTATCTGCTCTACAGTGTTCTCCGCCCTATCTGGTGTTCCATGCAGATAAGGTGGTTTTGCGTACTAAGCCTGGTTTTCTTCCAAAGGTTGTTTCTAACAAAAATATTAACCAGGAGATAGTTGTACCTTCTTTGTGTCCGAATCCAGTTTCAAAGAAGGAACGTTTGTTACACAATTTGGACATAGTCCGTGCTCTAAAATTCTATTTAGAAGCTACAAAAGATTTCAGACAAACATCTTCTCTGTTTGTCGTCTATTCTGGTAAAAGGAGAGGTCAAAAAGCGACTTCTACCTCTCTTTCCTTTTGGCTTAAAAGCATCATCCGATTGGCTTACGAGACTGCCGGACGGCAGCCTCCTGAAAGAATCACAGCTCACTCCACTAGGGCTGTGGCTTCCACATGGGCCTTCAAGAACGAGGCTTCTGTTGATCAGATATGTAAGGCAGCGACTTGGTCTTCACTGCACACCTTTGCCAAAAATTTACAAATTTGATACTTTTGCTTCTTCGGAGGCTATTTTTGGGAGAAAGGTTTTGCAAGCCGTGGTGCCTTCCGTTTAGGTAACCTGATTTGCTCCCTCCCTTCATCCGTGTCCTAAAGCTTTGGTATTGGTTCCCACAAGTAAGGATGACGCTGTGGACCGGACACACCAATGTTGGAGAAAACAGAATTTATGCTTACCTGATAAATTACTTTCTCCAACGGTGTGTCCGGTCCACGGCCCGCCCTGGTTTTTTAATCAGGTCTGATGAATTATTTTCTCTAACTACAGTCACCACGGTACCATATGGTTTCTCCTATATTTTTCCTCCTGTCCGTCGGTCGAATGACTGGGGTGGGCGGAGCCTAGGAGGGACTATATGGCCAGCTTTGCTGGGACTCTTTGCCATTTCCTGTTGGGGAAGAGATATTCCCACAAGTAAGGATGACGCCGTGGACCGGACACACCGTTGGAGAAAGTAATTTATCAGGTAAGCATAAATTCTGTTTTTCGTGCCTTTTGAAATTTCAAGGCAGGAGCAGCATCAACTTCCTCCGCTTCAAAACAAGAGGGAACTGTTGCTCATTCCAGATAGGCCTGGAAACCTAACCAGTCCTGGAACAAGGGCAAGCAGGCCAGAAAACCTGCTGCTGCCCCCAAGACAGCATGAAGGAACGGCCTCCTATCCGGAAACGGATCTAGTGGGTGGCAGACTTTCTCTCTTCGCCCAGGCGTGGGCAAGAGATGTTCAGGATCCCTGGACGTTGGAGATCATATCTCAGGGATATCTTCTGGACTTCAAAGCTTCTCCTCCACAAGGGAGATTTCATCTTTCAAGGTTATCAGCAAACAAGATAAAGAAAGAGGCATTCCTAAGCTGTGTGCAAGACCTCCTAGTAATGGGAGTGATCCATCCAGTTCCACGGACGGAACAAGGACAGGGATTTTATTCAAATCTGTTTGTGGTTCCCAAGAAAGAGGGAACCTTCAGACCAATCTTGGATCTAAAGATATTAAACAAGTTCCTCAGAGTTCCATCGTTCAAAATGGAAACTATTCGGACCATCCTACCTATGATCCAGGAGGGTCAGTTCATGACCACAGTGGATTTGAAGGATGCTTACCTTCACGAACCGATTCACAAAGACCATCATCGGTTCCTTAGGTTTGCCTTTCTAGACAGGCATTACCAGTTTGGGGCTCTTCCCTCCGGGTTAGCTACAGCCCCAATAATTTTTACAAAGGTTCTGGGGTCCCTTCTGGCGGTCCTAAGACCACAGGGCATATCAGTGGCCCCTTATCTAGACGACATCCTGATACAGGCGTCAAATTTCTAAATTGCCAAATCTCATACGCACATAGTATTGGCATTTCTGAGGTCGCATGGGTGGAAAGTGAACGAGGAAAAGAGTTCTCTATCACCCCTCAGAAGAGTGTCCTTCCTAGGAACTCTGATAGATTCTGTAGAAATGAAAATTTACCTGACGGAGTCCAGGTTATCAAAGCTTCTAAATTCCTGCCATGTTCTTCATTCCATTCCGCGCCCGTCAGTGGCTCAGTGCATGGAAGTGATCGGCTTAATGGTAGCGGCGATGGACATAGTGCCATTTGCGCGCCTACATCTCAGACCGCTGCAATTATGCATGCTAAGTCAGTGGAATGGGGATTACACAGATTTGTCCCCTCTACTAAATCTGGATCAAGAGACCAGAGATTCTCTTCTCTGGTGGCTATCTCGGGTCCATCTGTCCAAGGGTATGATTTTTCACAGGCCAGATTGGACAATTGTAACAACAGATGCCAGCCTTCTAGGTTGGGGTGCAGTCTGGAATTCCCTGAAGGCTCAGGGATCATGGACTCAGGAGGAGAAACTCAACCCCTATAAATATTCTGGAGTTAAGAGCAATATTCAATGCTCTTCTAGCTTAGCCTCAGTTAGCAACACTGAGGTTCATCAGATTTCAGTCGGACAACATCACGACTGTGGCTTACATCAATCATCAAGGGGGGAACCAGAAGCTCCCTAGCGATGTTAGAAGTATCCAAGATAATTCGCTGGCCGGAGACTCACTCCTGCCACCTATCAGCGATCCATATCCCAGGTGTAGAGAACTGGGAGGCGGATTTTCTAAGTCGTCAGACTTTTCATCCGGGGGAGTGGGAACTCCATCTGGAGGTGTTTGCTCAATTGGTTCATCGTTGGGGCAAACCAGAACTGGATCTCATGGCGTCTCGCCAGAACGCCAAGCTTCCTTGTTACGGATCCAGGTCCAGGGACCCAGAAGCGACGCTGATAGATGCTCTAGCAGCGCCTTGGTTCTTCAACCTGGCTTATGTGTTTCCACCGTTTCCTCTGCTCCCTCGACTGATTGCCAAAATCAAACAGGAGAGAGCATCAGTGATCTTGATAGCGCCTGCGTGGCCACGCAGGACCTGGTATGCAGACCTAGTGGACATGTCATCCTTTCCACCTTGGACTCTGCCTTTGAGACAGGACCTTCTAATACAAGGTCCTTTCAATCATCCAAATCTAATTTCTCTGAGGCTGACTGCCTGGAGATTGAACGCTTGATATTATCAAAGCGTGGCTTCTCAGAGTCAGTCATTGATAGCTTAATACAGGCACGAAAGCCTGTCACTAGGAAAATATACCATAAGATATGGCGCAAATATCTTTATTGCTGTGAATCCAAGAATTACTCATGGGGTAAGGTTAGGATTCTTAGGATATTGTCTTTTCTCCAAGAGGGTTTGGAAAAAGGACTATCAGCTAGTTCTTTAAAGGGACAGATTTCTGCTCTGTCTATTCTTTTGCACAAGCGTCTGGCAGAGGTTCCAGACGTTCAGGCATTTTGTCAGGCTTTGGTTAGAATTAAGCCTGTGTTTAAACCTGTTGCTCCCCCATGAAGCTTAAACTTGGTTCTTAAAGTTCTTCAAGGAGTTCCGTTTGAACCCCTTTATTCCTTTGATATCAAACTTTTATCTTGGAAAGTTCTGTTTTTGATGGCTATTTCCTCGGCTCGTAGAGTCTCTGAGTTATCGGCCTTACAATGTGATTCTCCTTATCTGATTTTCCATACATATAAAGTAGTTCTGCGTACAAAACCTGGGTTTTTGCCTAAGGTAGTTTCTAACAAGAATATCAATCAAGAGATTGTTGTTCCATCATTGTGTCCTAATCCTTCTTCAAAGAAGGAACGTCTGTTACATAATCTAGACGTAGTCCGTGCTTTAAAGTTTTACTTACAAGCGACTAAGGAGTTTCGTCAAACATCTTCCCTGTTTGTCATTTACTCTGGACAGAGGAGAGGTCAAAAGGCTTCGGCAACCTCTCTTTCTTTTTGGCTTCGGAGCATAATACGCTTACCCTACGAGACTGCTGGACAGCATCCCCCTGAAAGAATTACAGCTCATTCTACTAGAGCTGTGGCTTCCACCTGGGCCTTTAAAAATGAGGCTTCTGTTGAAAAGATTTGCAAAGCGGCGACTTGGTCTTCGCTTCATACCTTTTCAAAATTTTATAAATTTGATACTTTTGCTTTTTCGGAGGCTATTTTTGGGAGAAAGGTTCTACAGGCAGTGGTCCCTTCCGTTTAAGTACCTGCCTTGTCCCTCCCATCATCCGTGTACTTTAGCTTTGGTATTGGTATCCCACAAGTAATGGATGATCCGTGGACTGGATACACTTAACAAGAGAAAATATAATTTATGCTTACCTGATGAATTTATTTCTCTTGTAGTGTATCCAGTCCACGGCCCGCCCTGTCCTTTTCAGGCAGGTCTAAATTTTAATTAAACTACAGTCACCACTGCACCCTATGGTTTCTCCTTTCTCGGCTTGTTTCGGTCGAATGACTGGATATGGCAGTGAGGGGAGGAGCTATATAGCAGCTGTGCTGTGGGTGATCCTCTTGCAACTTCCTGTTGGGAAGGAGAATATCCCACAAGTAATGGATGGGATACACTACAAGAGAAATAAATTTATCAGGTAAGCATAAATTATGTTTTTATAAAACGTTTTAAGACTTCTAGGATACATTTTAGTATTTAAAGGTTTGTGAAACCCCAAAAATGTCTTACTTTCTATTGGCAATGAGAGTCCACGAAAAAATTCTTAACCTATGGGAATTACTCTACCTGGCCACCAGGAGGCAAAGACACGCCAAACAAGACTATAAATATCCTTCCCACTACCCTCCAGTAGTTCTTTGCCTTGTATCATGGAGGTAGGCAGAGAGAGGTGCTCTGTAAAGAAGAGTGAAGTTTATGATGGATTGGCTTGTCTAAAACTAGGGATAATATAATCATGTAAATCTCTGTAGAGTATTGGTTTATATAACACTGATTGATGCTGGGTCTCCCATGCCTCTTACAGTTTAACTGAAATCCCCTGTCTGAAAAAGCGGTGTGTTTCGCTATAAATTATAGACGTGTCTCCCCTCTTTCATGGCAACTTGTCTAATAAAGAGGTGGTATTAAGTCTTGTCCCTGTGTATTGATAGTGCTATGTGTACACTTTGGCCCCTTGATGACAGGCACTATCATGCCGCTAGATCTGGTGATTAATCCCAGTCTTATCCTGATATAGGGCTGAGAGGGGTGTGCTGAGATGCAGGACTCTGACAATTATTTTGTACTAGTGGGATGCTATAACACCTAAGCACAAAGGGTGTTGGTGATATAATCGCACCAGAGGTTGTTACCAGCCCTCCGGTTGCATACTCCACTTGTGCAGGCATGCCCCATCATTTGTTGGTGGACTTCATTACTACAGACCACAGGCTTAATTTGTTATAGGCCGCAGAGGGGCAGGGACACCATTTCCGCTTCAGATCCACTGTGCAACATAGAAACATAGAATTTGATGCTAGATAAGAACCAAAAAGGCCCATCAAGTCTACCCATAACAGGCAACAGTCCTGTGAGAAAGCGGTTGCAACGAGGCTCGGTCTATCCAGTGGTGGTAAGACGCCCTAAGCAAGGGGAGGACAGTATTTTGTGCATTTGGGTCCCTGATACCTCACTGTAAGGTTTACGATTGCTATTACAATTATTTTTTCACAGCACATATTATGAAAGTCTGGAGGAATCTTCCTCAGTCAATTCCATTGAACAATGGAAGTGTATGCTTTGCAAAGTTATCACTGTTAATCCTCCAGTGCAACTATGCAATTACTGCCTGACTTATGTCTTTACGTTTTATTCAGGAGGCCCAACTGGTCAAAAAGCGGATGAGCTCCTGTATATCCTATCGCCAGCAGGTGCTACTGCGGCTTCTCGGGCTTCGGCCAATGCGGATATTCCTGTCAAACAGCCCATTAATAAAGCTTCAGTTGCTCCAGAGCGCTGTGCAGAGAGCGACTCGACCCCCGGCTGGTGTAGGGCCTTTACCTGATGACCTCACAGCCTAAAAACCATCATCAGTTACTGCTACCTGTTTCCAACATTTAAAGTTTCTAAGATCTGAGTATTCCTAATAAACTTGGCTGCCATTTTGGATGTGGGAATCTTCACAGT